>NW_015388923.1:185253-194635 GCF_001527695.2 Protobothrops mucrosquamatus
CAACGGTGTGTCCGTAGATGGCTGATAAGACCGATGTTAGCACGGAATGTTCTGCCACATACTGAACAGAGAAAAGTGGACACTATTGCTTCAGCATTTGCAGCTCTGGCTTTACGGAGTGCTCGCTTCTCTTGTGCCAAGATTGTCCTTCTGTGTTCATATGTCTGGCAACCCTGGTAAACCAGGGTACGCCATGTCGATGCACCAAAGATTCCCAAGAGATGGTGTCGATATCCAGGGACTTGAGAGATGCTTTCAGCGTGTCTTTGTATCGCTTCTTTTGTCCCCCGTGCGATCGCTTTCCTTGAGACAGCTCACCATAGAAGAGCTGTTTAGGGATGCGATGGTCTGGCATCCTTACAACGTGACCTGCCCAGCGCATCTGGGCTTTCATCAACAGAGTGTAAACTGATGATAGGCCTGCTCTGGAGAGGACATCTGTATCTGGCATCTTATCCTGCCACCGGATCCTCAGAATTCTGCGAAGGCAAGTCATGTGGAAATAATTCAGTTGCCTGACGTGCCTCCTGTACACTGTCCAGGTCTCACTAGCATACATCAGGGTAATTAGCACTGCTGCCTGGTAAACTTTAAGCTTAGTAGCAAGGCTTATTCCCGACGGTCCCACACATTAGTCTGCAGTCTGCCAAATGCAGAACTTGCCTTGGCAATTCTACAGTTGACCTCGATGTCAATTGTCACTGCACGGGAGAGGGTACTACCAAGATACGTAAATTGGTCCACTGCTTGCAGATTTTGTCCCTTCACTGTGATGGTAGGCTCTTGGTATTGGGCTTTTGGAACTGGCTGGTACATCACTTCAGTTTTCTTCGTGTTGATAAAGAGGCCAAAGTTGTCACAAGCGGCTGCGAATTTGTCCATGCTGGCTTGCATTTCCTGCTCCGATCCTGCATTAAGGGCACAGTCATCAGCAAAGAAAAGAT
This sequence comes from Protobothrops mucrosquamatus, assembly GCF_001527695.2. Taxonomy (NCBI): domain Eukaryota; kingdom Metazoa; phylum Chordata; class Lepidosauria; order Squamata; family Viperidae; genus Protobothrops; species Protobothrops mucrosquamatus. Next base: position 186,198 of record NW_015388923.1, read on the forward strand.
CTCGTAGCACAGTCTCCTTTACCTTGGTGACAGCCTGGAGTCTTCGCAGGTTGAACAATTTCCCATCGGTTCTGTACCTCAGATTGACTCCCACTGAGTTGTTCTGAAAGGCGTCAGACAGCATGGCTGAAAACATCATGCTGAACAAGGTTGGTGCCAGCATGCAGCCTTGCTTAACGCCGTTTGTGACAGGGAAAGCCTCTGAGGCTTCACCGTTGCTCAGAACACAAGCCGCCATGCCATCATGGAACTGCCGTACCATCAGAATAAATCTGTCAGGGCACCCAAACTTCGACATAATGCGCCATAATCCTTCACGACTGTGTCAAAAGCCTTGGTGAGATCCACAAAGGTGGTATATAGTTCACGATTCTGCTCCTGACATTTCTTCTGGAGCTGTCGAGCTGCAAAGATCATGTCCACCGTGCCACGCTCTTTGCGGAAACCACACTGTTCCAGATGGTCAATCAGGCGATTTAGTAACACTCGTGCAAAGATCTTGCCTGCAACAGAGAGACGTGATATTCCTCTATAATTATCGCAGACTTGTCGATTTCCTTTCCTCTTGTAGAGGTGCACGATGGACGCGTCTTTCAGTTCCTGAGAGATGGAACCTTGTTTCCAGAAAGACCGGAATAGTTGGGTGAGTTTTTCAACAAACACAGCACCACCAGCCTTATAGACTTCTGCTGGGATTGCATCAGATCCTGGCACCTTACCACTGGAACAATGACTGATGGCCTGTGAGGTTTCAGCCTCTGATGGTGGGACATCCAGGCTATAGTTGATATCCACCTGGGGTATTCTGTCAATCGCCTCATTATTGATGGTGGATGGGCGATTCAGCACAAAGTGGAAATGCTCAGCCCAATGCTGTAAAATCAGAGTCCTCTCAGTGATGAGAGTTGCACCACTCAAATCCAGTAAAGGGGAGCTTCTTGAATGCTGAGGTCCGTACAGGGATCTAAGGGCTTCATAGAACCGTTTGGCATCACTTCTATCAGCAAACTTCTGGATTTCATCTGCTTTGGCACTCAAAGCAGATGAAATTAGGTTATTGAAGAACACATAACAAGCAGGATATAAAAACTCTATCCACTATCTCACATTGGTTTTAATTAAAGATAACTTGATATGGTTTCCTTCAGAAATCAAAAATAAGAGACAAAATATACATTTTTGTAGAATATTTTTATGTTTCCTGTATGGAAAACCCATTCCCAAAACAGCTTTCATATACCAAAAGACTAAAACATTTACAAAACTAATTTATGACAAATATTAGAACAATTCTAAATTTTTGTAATCATTCACAGTCCTAACAAAAAACTGTAATATAGATTAGAACAGTAAAACCAGTGGTGGGATTCAGCCAGTTTGCACCACTTTGGCAGAACCAGTAGCTAATTTTTTTGTTGCCCAGGCCCAGAATGGACTTCCAAAAGCGGCATCCACACAGAGAACCGGTTGTTCACATGTTTGAATCCCACCACTGAGTAAAACTATTCCAGAAAAGGCTTGGGGAAAATGAATGGTAGGAGTTTGTTTAAATGTACATATATTTTGTTATTTGTTTAGTCAGCTGGCAAGATTTGCAGGTTTCTCAACCTATCTTGTTTTCATAATGTCATTTCAGATTAATGATGGTATGGGCCAAACCAGATGAGGTTACTTTTCCCCAATCCTACTGAGAGAATGGCCAGTGACCAAGAGAATGGGCAGAATTGTCATGTTTGGTTATACTTTATTGTAATGGTATGCATTTTGAAACCCAATCAAAAGATTTACGCATGGTTTCCCGAGTCTGCTAACAAAATCAGATTGGATCAACTTGTAATTTTTTTAAGTACAGACAGTGCTCAACTTACAACAGTTCATTTAGTTACCGTTCGAAGTTACAACGGCACTGAATAAAGTGACTTATGACCATTTTTCACACTTATGACCATTGTAGCCTCTCCATGGTCACATCATTTACATTTGGATGTTTGACAACTGGTTCATATCTATGAAAGTTGCAGTGTCCCAGGATCATGTGATCACCTTTTGTGACCTTCTGACAAGGGGAAGCTAGATTCACTTAACAGCCGTGTTACTTACAGATTCATTTAACAACTGTGGCAAGCAAAGTCTTAAAATGGGGCAAAACTCACTTAATAAATTTCTCACTCAGCAATATAAATTTTGGGCTCAATTGTGGTCATAAGTCAAGGACTATCTGTAATAGAGATGGGAAGTTGTTAAATAGATAGCTGGAGAAAAATCATATTCATTGTATTTAGTGTTAATTAAACATAAATTTATTTTAATTTAATAATAATTAATAATTCTTAGGCTATATCCTTGCATGCTCTCAACCATGATCATCCTCCAGAAAACGTTATGAGGAAGGCTGATATAATGGCCACTTGGATTAAAAATCGTAGAATGGAAGAAAAGTGGTATGGTCTGTGAAATACAATACAATGACATGTAGATGCTCAACCAGTGGTGGGATTCAGCCAGTTCGCACCAGTTTGGCAGAACCAGTAGCTAATTTTTTGTTGCCCAGGCCCAGAACGGGCTTCCAGAAGCGGCATCCACACAGAGAACCGGTTGTTCACATGTTTGAATCCCACCACTGACTGCAACCCTGTCTAAGATTCTGCCTGTCATTTGAATGGGATAATATTTGAAAGCATAGGCGTTGTTTGGATAGATGCTTCTATTTCTGTATACCCAAATATATGAGGAAAACTCCTGAAATCTCCAAAGTCCATGCAGGATAGTCTAGAACAGTGATGGCGAACCTTTTAGAGACAGAGTGCCCAAACTGCAACCCAAAACCCACTTATGCATCATCGAGTGCCGGGTGGGTGTGGCCCATTGGCTGGGTGTGGCCCATTGGCTGGGTGTGGCCCATTAGCTGGGCGTGGCCAATTGGGTGGGCGTGGCTGTGGTGGTAATGGCAGACTGGGTGGGACTAAAAAGTTCAATCAATCAATTCCAACTTTGCAAGATCTTTTTTTTCCCCACGAAAAGTTGAAATTGACTGATTGATTGAACCTTTTTTTTTTTTGCACACAGCGGCGGAGGCCTAAAGCGAAAAGGTTTTATAAAACCCAGCTAAAGGCCTAGGACTGGGGCGACGGCGCATGTGCCCACAGAGAGGGCTCTGAGTGCCACCTCTGGCACCCGTGCCATAGGTTCGCCACCACTGGTCTAGAATTTATTGGACAGGTTTGGAGATGCTGGAACAGGAAGCTGTGCAAGTCACAAACTTTGTATGTAGTTTTGGAATCTCTCCACAAAGTTTGAGCTCCCTGCTTTCATTACTGGATGTGATTAATAGCCTTGTATTTGCTGCTTGTCCACAATGGGGAAATGACAGAGTGGCCAAGATATTCTGCTATCTGGGACAAAGGATAAAAGATATTCCCATTCAAATACATAATGCATGCATAAGATGACTGGACTTCCAGTTGAACCACCTTTCAACACTGGCAGTGGGGCAACATCCCTTTACTGACCTTGATAGTGACATACTAAATGTCACAGGACACCCCGGGGCTATGACACACATAGTTCTCATCCCCAATAAAGAAAACAACCAGGAGAAAAATCCAGAAGGAAGAATTCTTACAATCATTTTGCCCAATCCATACCAGCATTTGAGGCAGCCACTTGACAGACTACAATTAGTCCTCGACTCACAACAGTTCACTTAGTGTCCATTCAAAGTTTCAACGGCACTGAAAAAGTGACTTACGACCATTTTCATACTTACAACCATTGCATTGTCAACCATGGTCACGTGAACAAAATTCAGATGCTTGGCAACTGACTCATATTTATGACGGCTGCAGTGTCCCGGGGTCATGTGATCTTCTTTTGTGACCTTCTTACAAGCGAAATCAATGGGGAAGTCAGATTCACTTAACAACTATATTACTAGCTTAACAACTGCAGTGATCCACTTAACAACTGTGGCACAAAAGATCGTAAAATGGGGCAAAATTCACTTAACAAATGTTTCACTTAGCAACAAAAATGTTGGGCTCAATTGTGTTCGTAAGTCGAGGACCTGAACTACAAAATCCAGCTGATCACTAGATGGATATAGAACACTCTAACTCTTCCTTGACGTCTTCTGGCTGTCCAGATTGTTGCAGACCCTCTCGGATAGCCCTACTGTTTGATGTATAAGGTATGGGATTACAGGTAATCCTCAACTTATGATCATTTGTTCAGTGACCATTCAAGGTTATGAAAAATCTTGCTGGAAAAAGGTGACTTATGACCAATGCTCAATTTACAACCATCACAGCTTATACAGCATGCAGTTGGGTGATTGTGCGTCAGGCGCTTGGCAACCATCAGGCATTTACCATGGTTGCAGTATCCCACGGTCACCATTTGCAATTTTCCCAGCCAGTTTCTGACAAGCAAAATCAACAGGGAAGTCAGAAGGAAAGGTTACAGGTTGTAGTCACATACTGATTCACTTAATGACCACAGCAAAAAAAGGTTGTAAAATTGGATACGGTCATGTGATGCCTCACCTTATAATAAATCTTCAATTTCTATTGTGGTTGGAAGTTGAGAACTACCTATAGCACCAGGGAGACCCAAGTTCATATCCACCTTTACTCTGTGGTGGGATTCAAATATGTGAACAACCAGTTCTCTGTGTGGATGCCACTTCCGGAAGTCCATTCTGGGCCTGGGCAACAAAAAATTAGCTACCGGTTCTGCCGAACTGGTGCAAACTGGCTGAATCCTACCACTGCCTTTAGCCATGAAAATTCTCTGAGTGACATGGGGCTTGTTAGCATCTCTATTTTTCTCAGCTCACCTTACTTCATAGAGAAATGGGAGAAGACAATCTTATGATCCAGAATGAAAATGGGATAGAAATCTAACCAACAAATAAATGAAGAAACAAACAGCTAGTGTTATGATGAAGACTGAGAGGAGTGCTATTTTGCTTCCCTATAAGAGTTTGTTTCTTTTGAAAAGGATGAATTTAGAGCCAAGGGACATCAATTTGGCTTTTTATACTAAGTGCAAGATTTGCTCCGAGGAGACACGTGTGGATTGTCTCTTGGTGGAGCAGGGTTGACATTCTCAGCTGCTGCAGAGTGGCAGACCTTTGCCTGAAGTGACACACTAGCCTGCTTCTCAGAAATCTCCTAGATCTGTTAACATGTTAATGAACCTTAAAAATGGAGACAGATGATGATTCAGCTTGATGCTATTGGTGGATTAAGTATTTCTCAATTTGAGGCAGCATTGATGCCCACAAGCATCACAAACATGACAAGAACCAAACCGTGTGGAGAGAGGAACAGGAATATAAGAGATGTCCTTTTAGAGTAAATATTTCGAGTCACACAACCAAATATTTTTTAAAAAAAAAATCTTGCAAAGAGTTTGAGGGGGGAAGCTGATTTTCACACCACCTATCTGAATCCATATCACACAATTTGAATTTGATTTATATTAATAGGCTTTAGATAAGTGGCCCCCAATCTTTTGGGCAGCAGGGACCGGTTCCATGGAGAGAAGTTTTTCTGTGGACTAGAGAGAGTGTGGTTTCGTGTGCTACCATGGATGGGGCTTCACTTGTGTGCAAATGGAGAATGGCATGCCCAGTTTTTGGCATGCCACGGGCCAAGGGTTGGGGACTCCTGCTTTACAACACACATACCACTTCAATTTGGAGGCAGAAAGTTTACAAGATAAATTTAGGTATATTTACTTATTTTTAGATTTATATCTTGTCTATCTCCCCATAATAGCAATCAAATTATAAAATCAAAATAAATCTACCATATTATAATTAAAACTCAAAAATTGCTAGGTCTAAATTACCTCAGCATTATAGACATCATCACTTATTCTTCAACATCAAGTCAAATAATACAATAAGAAACAAATTCCAGGTATTAAGGAAGCAACATGGTGATTGGGTAATCCATAATCCAATAACAAGCTCTTTCATATATATGTCAGGTTACATCATCAAAAAATTCCTCTCTGTTTCCCTTGGTTATTATATCACATTCAAGTAGATACATTGCTAGTTATAACTCAATCGGTTAAAACATTTATCAATATCTTTTGAGTTATACGCCTCCATGTCCTGTTTTTAACTTTTATCTAATTTCAGTTACAGTATTCCAGTTAGCTTAGTGCCCATAGTATTTAGGTTTCGGATAGCCCACGATTCCCTTAGTTCGTTACAAAATAGTTATCATATCTAAGATACACTTATTATTTACTCAAATAAATTCTTACTTTATTTCACAATCGTATTCTATTTCTCATCCTAATATCATCACTTACTAATAAAATAATCTTTATCATCTCAATCCATCTTCTATATTATAATTCAAAACTATTATTCTAATAGTTAGTTTTTAGTTCCCTTATAAGTCTAAATCCTAAGTATTAAACCAGTTAATGTCTTTTAAAATCTCCTTAGCTCATTAAATAAGGTTTTAGGCTCTTCTATTAAAGGTTACATAAAGAAATCCCATTTTTTAAGTCTGACTCTGGCTTTTCTTTTGTGCCAAACAGACTTCCATAGCAGAGCCTTTAAATTCTCAGGTGGATCTCCCTTCATTCCTTCACATGCCATTTGAATCAAGGGAGACCATCCAGTTATCAATTTTTCAAGGAAGCTGGTCCCTTCATAGTCATTAGATTGTTGGCCTAATAACTTGACTCTCCATGTTTGGCTTAGTATATTTATTGTCAGTTCAGACTGGTCTTCTTCTTCTTCCGATTTCAGCTGATTTAAATAAAAAGTCATGTTCAATGTTGTGGTTGTTGTTTGGTTGTCTGGGTCATCTAAATTCTCAATGTGCTGTGTAAGCAAGTTTTCAGCTCCTTCCGTCTTAGTGTTATTTTGTTCAGTTTTTGTTGCTGTTAGAATTGCAGGTTTTTTAGTTGAAATCAAGGTTTGGTCATCAGGGTTCTGAGTAGCTGGTATTCTTTAAAGTCCACTTTAGTGTCAATTCCTTCTCCTTCTGTTGCCTTTTGAGTTGTTAGTTCATCAGTTGAAATCTGGGCTGAATTTTGTAGCTTTAAGGTGGCGCCTTTATCTTTCAGTCTGGAATTCATTAGCTCAATAGCCTCTAAGATTTTTTCAAGTATGAGTTTGTAATTAAGTTGTGGGTAGTATTCCTCCATTTCTGTGGTGTTTAAAGATAGTCCTTTAGTGGAGGTTATTTTGATAAAAGTCAATAAATGTCCACCTCCACTATAGAAAGTTGTTTACACCACCCAACTGTTTCAAGTTCTTATCTTTTTTGATAAGTGTCAAGGACAAATCTTAGTCTGGCAGGTCTCCCAGTCAGAAGAAAAAATTCACTTGCTGTACCAAATTTCACCACAAGATGTCCCCAGTAACATGTAAAATCTTTCCCAAACTCAAATTACACTTTTATCAGGTTTAAAAAGAAAAAGAAATATTCTTTTTTTTCCAGCTTAACAGATAGGTAAGATAATAAGTCTCTGTAGGAATAGAAACCTTTTGGGACCCTAGGTATCCAAAAATTACAAGTCCAATTATTTAGTCATTTAGTTAGTTCTTTTTTTTCCCATAGCTTTGTATTTCCAGAGTAGGCAGAAGCCACCAAGTTGAGAAGGGAGAAAAAAGAATTTCCAAAGGCTTTTACAGGAAAGTAGTTGGGAAGCAGGAAAGGTAAAGTAAGGCCTCATCCAGTTCCTCCATGTTGCTTTCGCTGTGCTTGGTAGTACTTTTGGCTTTCGGCTGGTATGGCTTAGTGATTGGCCATGTTAATGGCCGGTCTTTTCTTCATCAGTCCAAAGGAGCTGCCTTGGATCAAACGGAAGGGCTGCCACCCTTCAAGGACCCATCAAGGGTCCTCCTCAGCAGTGGTCGCCCCTCCAGGATGACTTTCGACCCATTCCAGGGTCTTCCTACGAAGGGAAATGGGACGGTGGAGAGAGCGCTCTCTCCGCATGTCTGCTGGTGCCGCGATCCAGAACCGGAAGGCCCTTAATACCTGGAGCTTTGTAAAATTGGAAAATTAATAAAACTTGTTATAAAAAAAAGAAACAAATTCCAGCACTGATTAAATTTACCTCACCACAACAAGGCTACTTGAACGTTCAAATTCAAATAGCAATAGCAATTAAACCTATATACTGCTTTGTGGTGCTTTACAGCCCACTCTCTAAGCAGTTTATAATATCAGCATATTGCCTCCCAACAATCTGGGTCCTCATTTTACCAACCTCAAAAGGATGGAAGGCTGAGTCAACTCTGAGCTGGTCAAGAGAATGGATTTACTTGGGAGCAGATAGCATCACATTTATTTTGGCCTCCCAAGACCAGAAATTTTAGAGTCTGGGAAATTGCATTAGCCAGTGATGATGGCTAATATGTCATGGTGTCATTGCACACATGAGAAGAATTATATACTTCA
>NW_015388923.1:194735-227160 GCF_001527695.2 Protobothrops mucrosquamatus
GAGAGAGAGAGAGAGAGAGAGAGAGAGAGAGAGAGAGAGAGAGAGAGAGAGAGAGAAGCTCTGTTCAAAATGAATGCAACGCTATCAACCCTGAACATGGTTCAGCATTTTTTGGGAGGATGCTGAGTTTGTCTATAGTATTCAATACTGTATTCTCAAGCCAATAAGATAAATGATTAATGATACCAATTATTGTCATATAAATAGTATCATGTTATATATCATGTCATATATCATCATCATAAATGTATTACATAGCATCCGGGGATATGCAGCTAAAATTGAACCCAGGCAAAATAGAGAGCTACTGAGGTTCTTATCAGGTTCTTGTCCTCTTGACAGGAGAGTTTTGGGATCCTGCTGGACTCATTGGGCAGGGAGAGAGCCTGGCAGGGAATCCTTTGCTCAGCTTCCATTGGTGCGCTAGTTGAAGCACTACCTGGTATGAGCAGATTTTCTCACGGTAATTCACATGTTTATCACCACTCGGTTGGACTATTGCAATGCACATATGTCTGTCTTTCAAGACTAACCAGAAACTGCAGTTGGTATAGAATACAGAGGCTCATTTGACAGCTACCACATATCATCAGGAGTACATTATATTTGTACTACATCAGGGGTCTTCAAACTTGGCCCTTTTATGACTTGGGGACTTCAACTCCCAGAATTCCTTAGCCAGGCATACTGACTGAGGAATTCTGGGAGTTGAAGTCCACAAGTCATAAAAGGACCATGTTTGAAGACCCCTGTGCTATAGCTTCTGTATTGGTTTCCAATGGGCTTCCAGGTGCAGTTCAAAATTTCAGCTTTGTTTTATACAGCCTTTCCTAGATCTGCATCCAGGACTATATTCTCCAGACAGACTCTTTACAGTCTGTCCTGGGAAAAGTTAGAGTCATTTCCAACTTCTGTGAAGGGAAGAATGTTGAGGTTCAAATATCAGCAGCAGGACCTGCTCTTTGGAATGAACCTCTGGCCAGTATCAGATTTGTCCTCTTGTTGATTTCTTCATTATTTTGCTATGCTATTAGTTGGTTGTTTTTATTATTAGTTTTTTCACTGACTTTTTTGCTTACTGTTGATGGTTGCTGTTTTATTTACCCTGGCTGTTTTATTATTGGGCATTATTATGTTATTAACCAATTATGTTATTAACCAATCCCTGGAATCTTAGTGGATCTTGTTAAATGAATGAATGCGTAAGGTTGAGCATCCAAGGCTTTGGTTCTAGCCTAGATAGGCTTATTGCACCTATTAGCAGCTCCTTAAATAAGTTGAGTTCTGGAGCTTCCACAATAGCTGCTGTTACCAAGAATACACACATTTGGGTTAAGGAGGAGGAGGAGGAGGAGGAGGAGGCGGAGGAGGAGGAGGAGGAGGAGGAGGAGGAGGCAGCATGGGTTCTATGACAGCTGCAGCAAGTACAACCACTATTCTCAATCCCTTTTTCCACTTCACATTTGAATGGCTGCACATTAAAACCATGAAAACACATAATCTGGCACACATCTGCTCAGAGCAGCTGTTTCTTCTTGCATCAGATCCTTGAAATAGAGATGAATCACTTGAAGTTGCGTCATTTTCTTTGGCTTTTAAAAACAGGTAACCAAGTTTTTAGAAATTGTGTGTGTGCGTGTCTTTCTGCCGTAGCTTTAAGAAGCCTTTTATCTGAATGTCATTGTAATAGCTAATTAGCTAATTAAACTAGTGTAAACTAAAGCACAAATGGGAGGAATATAGTTTAGCATATGGTGCAAATCCAACCACTGTTTTGACATGCTGTGTGAGCCAGACCACCACAGGAAGACATAATATGGTTTATTTGTTAGTTCATACCATATTATATGAATATCCACATTCTGTTTTATTAACTCAATTCAGGGTTTAATGTCCCCACATGGCTTGGACATTATTAAAAGCACAAAAGCAGAGTTTAGTTTTTTTTAAAGAACAGTTATAAAGCAGAGGCAGGAGGGGACAGTCATAGATTCAGCTCTACCATTAGACAGCTGCTTCACAGAAAGCCACACTGCTATGTCTGGACTGCAAAGATGCATTTCATATTCTAAGTCTTTGCTACCATCTAGTGATCATCTGGATTTTCGCATTCCAACTATAGTAGCCCTACAAAGGGTTTTCAAATTCTCAGCTGAGTAATTTATTACTATTGCATTTTTTTTCTGCCATGGAGGGATACATGTATTTTATTTGGCTAATGTGCCAGAAAAGGGTGATTGGTTGGACTGGGCTCAAATGCCTATTGTGGCTGATATTTGTCTACCTGACTTTCTCTCACTGGGTTCTTAGGACAGCCAAATGAGGATCATGAGCATTGTGGAAGAGGATAAGAAACATCACAAATTGTGAATATAATATGAACAAAATTGTCAAGCAGTTTGCAGGGATACAACATGGTCTGCAAATGATGAGGCAAAAGAGAAATAGAAACAGCAGTATTTGCTCTGGGGAAAAGAGCTGCATTATTTCCTATGGACACATTTTATACGCATCCAGTGCATACAAATGAGAATGTAATTCAGCCCAGAAGAAAACTAGGTGATAATGCTGCCACTTGAATTAATCTCATGCAAGTTGCTATGAAACCACCAGGTAAACACAAACAGCACCCAGGAAGAGAAAATTACAGGCAGAAGCTGTTGGTAGAATGGAGGATTTAATGGTCTGCAGGCTCTGCAAGAACATTGCTTTTGCAAGTATCCAATGTTGGTTAATACATTAGACAACAACCTGCTCCATAACTGGAAAACTTGGTGGCTTTCCATCTTGTCAGCTAATTCAGAGGATATGGCTTCTGAGAACAGAATTTGTTTAAACAAGTATTAAATTTCTATGAGCACGCATCGAAATATTGACATTTCTTTATTTAATATAAAGAATATATATTTACAATAAAACGCTAACAAAACCAATGTATTAAAACCATATTAATATATACATTGAAAGGGCAGCGGCGAAGAACAATTTATTTGACCTTCACAGAAGGAAAGCCGAGCTGAAGAAATAGATCTTCAACAGCATCTAAAAGTCGTAGCAGCCAACATCACCAGAATTTCATGAAGGATGATATTCTAATCTAGAGCAATGTTTCTCAATTTTAGCAACTTTATGATTTGTAAACTTCAACTCCCATCATTCTCCTGGAGTGTTTTATAACTGATGCAATAATTATCATTCACCTATGTCAAAATGGAAAAGAACCAGCCCACCAATTCTCAGTTATCATAGTGAGAAAAGACTGTGGGATTCCTGAAAAGGGCCTGGAGTCTCATGCATCCTTAGGATCATAGATGGTCCACCCAGATGTTTACACAGATGTCTGGGCAAGGTCTACATGACATGTGTAACATCAGAGAGTGCAGTTGGAGAGCACAGTCTCATTCTGCATGCCTGTTGATTGACAACACTGTCAATAATTCTTGACCAGAGCTCTAAAATAATCCAAACTACAATTTTGGTACTTCTTTCTGAAATCCATAAATCCCTGGTGCATAAATAGTACCAGGCAGGAATGTGGAAGCAATCCAAAGAAACTATGAATACAGAAAGATTAGATTATCTCAATCACATTCCATAATGTCATAAGCACTCATGCTAAAGTGAGAGAAATTCAACAAACACTCTACCCTTGTCATGGCACCACGAATAAGGAAAGGATTAATATTTACATATACAGCATTAAGATTATTCAAACTAATATATCCATGGGATATCATGTCTGCAGTTATCAACTTATTAAACACTTCCAGGGTTAGAGCATACTTGCCAAACACTAAGAGCAGTTATATAGTACTGTGGGAAGAATCCAGAGAAAGAAATACTTTGGGAAATATTAAAAAGGCAGAATATATTTCCCAAAAGGATTTTAAAGGCAGAAACCAACCTCTCCCCCCCCAAAGTCTCTCTGCCCGAGACAGAAATCAGGTCTGCAGAAATACAGATGTGATAATCTTGTCAGAAAGATTGGAGTCAGGAAACTGGGATTAGGAAGAAAGATCCCTAGAATCAACAATCCCTCACACCAAAAAAATCCAACAGTCATCAGCCACAGCCCCAGGGAAGCAGGATATGACCTTTGGGAAATAATAGGATTAACCCACCACCATCAGAATACCAGAAAGACACACTCAGACTCAGGTCAAAGTTCATGCCACAGGAACAACTCCAAACAAAAGCTCAAGAAGGTATAAAAACCCATTCCCTATTACATGTGCTCTTTTTTCTTCCAGAGCCATCTTTCTGTCTGGCTCTCCTCTTCAATAAACTACAATCTTCTTTCTAAAGCAGTCGCCATGTTGTTTATTCCCAGCTTGGACTGGACCCTGATGAAGACTTTTCCTTCAACAGTACAATATGTCGTATACCATAATAAATTAAGCTACTAAAATATCTAAGAAATGAAGTAAAATATATCTGCTATCTGGAGATAGTGATGAATATTAAAGGTTTCTGGACAGATTTTGTTTTAGCTCTGCTACAACCATGAATTCTTTTGAATGAAAATGAATGAAATATAAATAAATTACCTGCCCTTTAGATTCTTCCTTGTGGCTGAGTTAGTGTTATCTACCAGCAGTCCTTATATCGGAAGAAAGTCATGCTAGCGTAAATTGGTTGTCCCCATTGCCAGTTCTTACTCTTCCAGAGTAACAGTACTGGTGAAGGGAGATTACCTTAATTTAAGGAGAGTGGTAGGTTGCTTCCCTATCAAGTATCACCAGCTACAGTATACTTTTGGGGAAGGGGATACTCTTCTCTGTAATGTAGGATTGGACAAGTATAGATTGTTATCTGGTACAGAAAATTAATCACCTTTCAACCTAAGTGTTTCACCTAATACCTTTCCTAAGTAATGAGTTGCAGGTACTTATTATTACTATTATTACTTTCCTATTACCTAATCCTATTGGTTTCTTATGACTATCACTTTGTTGTATCTTATGATTTATGATTTATCACTTTGTTGCTTGCATGTACACTGAGAGTGTATGCACTTGAGACAAATTTGCTGTGTATCCAATCACACTTGGCCAATAAAGAATATTCTATTCTATGCTCCTACTTGGTTTAAGCCCTTCCTGTTACCTCTTATACATGGATGGGATGGGATGTTCAGAATCTAAAAGAGATTCTCATTCTGGACACAGATACCTTATTCTCTTATTAGTCGTAGAAAAGAATAACTTCCTCAGTGCACACAGTGGCTGGGTGAAGATGCTGTGAAAGTTCCTCCTTTGCAGGCCGGCAGATAAAACGGCTTCTGAAAATGAAAACAAATCACTTATTGTAATCTCTAACCATCCCAATAAACCTAGTTAAAGAAGCTTCTGTGAGAATTGTCCGTTGGGATATAATTGGCTGTCAAGAATTGATAGAGGATAGAATATTCTCCTGAGAGAATGCCTAATTTGTATTGAAGGTAACTTGGCTAACAAGTAACAGCTGGGGAAGGGGATGGGAGTGAAGCAGGATGAAGGAAATGATAACAAGAGTTTTCCATCCCTCATTAGTGGTGCAAGGGATCGGCATCACTGGTAGCAAGTGACCAATATATCCGGTCCTTAATATGGAAGTTGCCAAAAAATAGATATGGAAAATACATGTACTAGAATAGACAGTGATTGGCCTGTTTTGTAATAACAATCATCCCCTAGCAAAGGGGATGTGCAACTTTGCGATCTGTGGACTTCGACTCCCAGAATTCCTGAGCCAGGCACTCTTAGGAATAGGGGCATTCTGGGAGTTGAAGTCATAATTGCCAACCCTTGCCCTTGGGCCACCAATGCCAGAACGAAGTAAGCAAATCACATTATTCCTCACTGAGAAAGGCATATAAATAATGAAGGTGCATTGCAGAAACTACAGCAGCTTGAGACTGGCTCCCAAGAACATTGCCTGGTTGGGATAAGAGTTGCAGTTTTGTTAAGACTGCAGACACAGAGATATAGTAAAATCAGTAAATAGTGCTGCCATACAAACCATCAGCAGCAGCATGAAGGAATTTGTAAAATATGGTAGAACACCTAGCTGGCAGACCTTACCTCTCTTTTCTGTTTTCAATTAATGCTTTACAGTAAATACTTCTCTGCAACCCACATGACTAGCAGTCTAGCAAAACAGCACTGAATTTTCCCACCTGTACACCAGGAGACTGTGAGTTCTAGTCCCATCTTAGGCATGAAAACCAGCTGGGTAACAATTGCTTTCTTTCAGCGCAACCCACCTCATACGGTTGTTGTTATGGGAAAGTAGGAAGAGGAAGAATGTATGTTCATCACCTTGAATTATATAAAGTAATAAAGGAGGGATAAAAATCTAACAAATAAAGATAAGCTCGCATAAGGCCTGAAAAGCTGACACCCACTCTGCTGAAGAAGCTACCTAGCCTGGTAATGAAACATTCAGAAGCCAACCCAGAAACTTGGAGAACGAACCTTCACCCTCAGCCTGAAAAATATTAGGAAAATGCTGGTCAGGGATTTTATAACAACTGCCTCTAGAAAAGCCAGATCTGATCTCTCAGCCCAGGCAAATGGACAGTTTTGACCAATAGCCAGAAGGGAGAAGACATGCCTGCGACGTACAGCCAGTAGGAGCTGGGCAGAACTTAATGGCCACTTAATGGCATGCCAGGTCATATCCATAGCAAAAAAAAATGTGCTGGAAAAAAGGAAGAACACCATTCTAGACTCTCATTTGCTCCTAATCGCAGCCCAAATATGCTTCAGTAGCCATAGGGGAGGTGTCATATCATCATTATCAGATACATACTAAGAGCCATGGTGGCGCAGTGGTTAGAATGCAGTACTGCAGGCTAACTCACTGCTCACTCCAGGAGTTCGATCCTGAGGGGCTCAAGATTGACTCAGCCTTCCATCCTTCCGAGGTTGGTAAAATGAGGGCCTAGATTGTTGGGGGCAATATGCTGACTCTGTAAACTGTTTAGAGAGGGCTGTAAAGCACTATGAAGTGGCATATAAGTCTAATTACTATTGCTAAGTTCTACATCACTTTCCAGCCAACAAACTTTTCCCTTTATAGTAGAAATGCAGGAGGAACCATCAGGTTTCCTACTTTCCATCTCCTAAAAGGAATACCAAAAGTTCCTCCCTTTGAACTCTCCATTGGTAATTACCACAATATTATTTCCAATAAACATTCTGTTATTCTTATTTTATTTTATTTTGCCTTTTTATCTCTTCCCCTAGCATTATAGCACTAATAGCACTATAACATACAATAGCCTTCCTATATTATAATTGGAACTGGGTAAGGTAGGACTGAAACACTGTTACCCTCTTTTTAAAGACACTTAATGATAACAAGGATATTCAATGCTTCTCATTCCATAGACACCCTGTCTATTCCAGCAAGCAACCTTAAGTAACGCATTTATAACCTTAATTATGATTTTAATTATTAATCACTTAATTTATTATTTATAATGAAACCTTTACAGCTACCTGTCCTCTATCTTATCCTCTCAATAACCCAGCTAGGCACAAAGTTAGTATCTGGCTCAAATCCACCCATAGAAGAATGTGGAGATATTTCATGTTCCAGTTCAGACCTTTCATATTTGAGGTATAACTCTGGCAACAAAATGCCTTGAGCTCCTCTTGTGAGCTTGACACGATGACACTTCACTACCATAACTCATGATCAATTAACTCTCAGTTACATTTACTTAACACCCCTTTCCCCCTAGAAAGAAACTTTGAAAATACCCACTCTTCTCACATGACATGTTTCTTATTAAAGTCACAGTTTTCTAGATTCATATTTCACTGACCTAACTACTCTCTATATCGGTCTGCAGATTCTGGTTTGCATCTCTTAATATTTCTAACTATTGGGAATTCTAGTTAGGAAACTTGAGAATTATAATCCCATTAGATTTGGACATTGATCTATCCAGGTGGCATCAAGCAAATAGTAGCTACTACTATTCCTGTCCACCATGGAAAGTCACCATGTACACCCAGTCCAACAGTCGCCAAGAAATAGACTGTTGTATATTATGAGAGCAGTGAAGTGACCTTACAATGATGATGACTTTAATTTATAAGATTTTAAACTATATAATTAAGATTTTATTTTAACATCTCTATTATTTTGAAATAAGTTTTTTAAAATAATGATTATCCTCCTTGGAGCCCATTTGGAAAGCAAGTGTGTAAAACTTCTGAAATCTTGACAGGCTTGAAAACTGCCAAACCTATTTGCGTATTTTATTTTTAGATTTTTATCTCCCCAACTCAAAGTGGCAAACATAGAAATATTTCTTCCTCTTCCTATTTTCCACACAATTTACCCTGTGAATTGGAGTGTGAGAGAGCGGCTGGCCCAAAATTGCCCAAAATCAGAAAATGAGGTTAGTCAACTCAGTGATCTTTTAAAAGGTCCCACAGTCTCCTCACAAGAAGCAGCTTTCCAGAGCACTTGTGGGTGATCTTCCATCATCTCCTTGTCCAGAGAGGGACTAAAGAACCAGTCAACTCACCAGATCTTCAATCTTTGCTGCAGTCATTGTCTCCATCTTTGCCAGAGATATGTTTAGTTTGCCACACCTTCCCTGGAAGTCCCATTATGGCAGTCTTTTTTGAAGGAAGAGGGATACTGTCCTCACAGCAGTTATCTCAACAGTTTCATTTCCACTGGAGCAATCTCATTAACCAAAAGCCAGCTGGTGAAGCCTTCTGATGTAATCCCTTAAAAGTCCCTTAGATTATTTTTTTTAAAGCCTGCTGCATCTGCTTGGATTGAATGAATACTCTTGATTCCACTGTCAAAAATAATTCTTGTTAGGTTTCCTCATTTGCAATCTCACAATTAATGCCTTCTCAGTTTTTCCACTTTTACTGGTGCCACTTGGCCTTTATAGATCAGCTGTCTGCCAGCAAAAAGCAAGTATTTAAAGCACTAGATATTAGTGAGTTAAGTGTTGCACATTTTTGTAATGGCAGTAATGGGCAGGGAAACAGACCAAATTCAGTTTCATCCCGCTAATGTTTAATCAGATCAGGTGCTACAGAATTCTTTCATCCCTTCTAATAAATTTCAAGACAAACTTTATCTATCTGCTTCTATGTTAGAGTGCAATCTATCTAGAGTGTATCAAAGTGGACAATATTCTATAAATTATATAAGATATAAAGTGTTCATAAGATTGAAGATGATCGAATCATTTCTACACTCCATTGCTCTGTTGCCATACAAAATATTACTGGAACAGAATGCCCATCCTATCAATTCTGCTCATCTCTAGAATGTATTATATTGCTTCTGAATTTCAAGGTGATATTTTTTTACCATTATTGAGAGCTATTGAGACACTTATTTGCCCTGAATTTGTTTAATCCTTCTATTTATTTACAAAAGGGCCACGCCACATTTTTGTCAGCCTGAAGGAAATTTACAAAAATTAGAACGTTTTGCCTCAACTTCAGTTAACATCATAGAGCTGCCTCATGTGACCATGTTTTTAATTTATTCTTTATTCATGTTATTCGTTATTCAGAACTCATAAATGAAAGAGTGTGTGTCTTATGTTAACTGAAGATGTTTCCAGACAGAAACAACATTACAAATGTGTAGCAGTCCTTTTTTCTTTTTCTTTTAATTTAAGAGATGACCTCAGAAAGAAGAGGAAATTTGGGAGAAAGATCATATATAAAGAAGATAACTAGAGGTACCCATTGACCTTGCTTGCCAGTAGCTGGCAGGGAATGGCAATCAATGACCCTAGGACATAGCAATTATCAAAAATACATTTTGGTTGCCAAGCACCCAAATGTCCATCATGTGACCATGGGGATGTTATGAAGGTCGTATGTGCAAGAACTAGTTATAAAGCACTTTTTTCAGTGCCCTGTAATTTCGAACAGTCACTAAATGAATGGTTGTAAGTCGACAACTACCTGTATTGTATCTAATTTACATATGCTTTGTTTACCTTTTTTGTATGTATGCAGATAAAACAATTTAAAAAAATGAAAGAAAAATAAAGGGGAAGAAAGAATGGCAATTGCTGGGTGAACAAAGGCTGGGGTAACACTTTCCCTTTAAGAGAAGCGGGTCAGATCTGGGCTGCAAAATCAGAACAATTTCTAGATGGCAGCAGAGAGATAGAGAATTTTTTAACGGGGACCGGAAGATTGGAGATGCTGCTAAACCTGACACAAATTCTACTGGACCTGCCAGTATGGCTACAAGGGGGTGATGAAAGCCTTGCCTGTTTTTTTTAATGCATGTCACTTCCATCACACCATCACAGCTATTATCTTGACCCTTTTCTCTTTTTACCCCACAGATGCCCTGCCTCCTATGGTTCAGAAAAAAAAAAGGTAGGGGGGCGCAGCTCATAACTTTCATAAATAAATAGAACAACATACCACAGTACAATATACCACTGGAGCAAAAGCTAAATTCTGAAAAGTTCTGATCAAGATTAGGATACAATAACTGGCCTGCAAAAATAAAATACAGATCATCCCTAGGAGCAGGAAACATGTTTTTTTTTCTGCATTTCTTTGCTGCCATCTAGTGATTGTTTGGATTTTTATATCCCAGATGTGCTAACTCTACTGTAATACAGTGAATTTCCGGAAACAGGGATAATTTGAAGTACTACAGACCAGAAAGGTTTATACCCCCAGGCGAGGCAGCAATTCACTGTTTTGCACAGTGACTACTGTTTCAATATGAGGGAGTGAATGAGCCTAACTTAGATAATTAGAGGAAAGAAAGATAATCAACAGAGAGAGAAGGTTGTTGCATTTCACTAGCAATATTTATTTGACCGGCATCAAATCATTGAGCTAAAAATCATCCAACCATCTTGGAGAAAAATAAACACATTGACACCCTAGTTGAAATTAGTGTACACTTAGTCAAAGTCTATTATACAAGTAGTCCTTGACTTACAACAATTCATTTTGTGTCCATTTGAAGTTACAATGGCACTGGAAAAAGTGACTTATGGCTGTTTTTCACACATATAATGTGATCAAAATTCAGATGATTGGTAACTGACTCATATTTATGATGGTTTCATTGTCCTGGGGTCATGTGATCACATTTTGCAGCTTTCTGGCAAGCAAAGTCAATGGGGAAGCCAGGTTCACTTAACAACCATGTTACTATCTTAACAGCTGTAGTGATTCATTTAACAACTGTGGCAAGAAAGGTTGCAAAGTGGGGCAAAACTCACTTAACAGCTTTCTCGCTTGGCAATAGAAATTTTGGGCCCAGTTGTAGTCATAAGTCAAGGATTATCTGTAGAATGAAAGGATTTCACTGAGCAAACCAAAGCAATTGTCAAACCATATTCTTCCTTTCTCTCTCTCTTTTCTTTTACTCCCATTTTCTCTTATAACTTGCCTTGCCTGCATACCTGCATGTTCTTATACATACAGAATGCAAATACTTTATCCTTCAAAATGCTCCCAGCTGCAGCTGTTGGGGATTCATAATAGATATCTAATTGCTAAAACTTGTATGCTGTTTACAGGGTTAGCTTTCATGTCACTCAGGGACAATCCTGCCCTCTGCATATTTGCCACAGTGTGAACTTTCTGCAGTGCAGGACTGTGATATCTGCTTTGTTGCCCTAAGAAACTGAGACTGAACTCTTCTAAGGTCCTCACGTTGGTTATTTTTGGCATACTACTGTGGGCATGCTTAAAAACAGTAGACCTGAAATTTCAAACTGAAAATAAAATTTGGATTTGGAGTAGAAATTTATTTTGACTGCCAAATTTTGAAAGCTTTGGACTCTTGATTCTTTCAGTTGTTTTCTGAATATGAAACATCATAATCTTTCAACTTCTAAAACTAAATTCAACTTACCGGTAATTTCAGTTATTGTTTACTGACTGCCATTAAATACTAACGTCTCAGTTGACAAATACAATTGGCCTTTGGATATTGACTATCAGATACAGTCAGATCAGGATGAAAATTGCCCTAATATAGCAAGAAAACATTCACAAGAATATACTTAATTGAGTAATGCAGCAAAATAGATATCAACTACACTCCTATAACAATACTTTGCCAACCTAAGAGAACTCAGCATAAATCTCATTATGGAAATGACACTATTCTGACATCAAGGCAAATAAGCTGACAATTTAGCTTTGCCAACAAGATTTATTCTCAACATATATGTATTCTCAATGCTAAGGCCAAGATTTGATGACTACATGATGAGCTACATGTTTGAAGAAACTATAATGATAATCCTGATAATGTATTTTAACTTATATTTCTGCATTCTGGATTTAGTCCCCTGCAAGAATAAACTTGATCTGGAGGGAAAAAAAGGATCAATGCAATAGATTCCGTGCAATAGATTTTGAAACCATTTTCTTGACGTTCTTCAAGCTCACTTTCAAGAAAGACCACAATTACTTCACTTGTACTATTACAATGGGTATCACTAGATTGTACCCCACCAAAATTTCACCAAAGCATTTTTTAAATATTCAGAATAGAGTTCTAATTTTTGATTAGTTTCCCTTGAGGCCTGTTTTGGGAGAAAGGTGCCAAGATATTCATTCAAGGAGAGATGAATTGGTGTAGTGGTTAAGATACCAGGCTACATGAAAAGGAGATCATGTATTCTAGTCTGGCCTTAAGCATGAAGCCAGGGAGAAGAATGGAACAGCTCAATTCACTAGAAATCCTTGCTTTTATGCGGATATCTTAGGGGAATTGTTTAATTTAATACCAAAATATTTTCTGTCATGTGAAGGGACTTTCCCAGTTCACTTTACAGTTATGGGCTAATAGCAATGGGGACAGCTATATTCTAAAATATACACTGAGTTTGTTCTTGTTAGTTGCGAAGTCGTGTCCGACCCATCGTGACCCCATGAACAACATTCCTCCAGGCCTTCCTGTCCTCTACCATCTTCTGGAGTCCATTTAAGCTCACGCCTACTGCTTCAGTGACTCCATCCAGCCACCTCATTCTCTGTCGTCCCCTTCTTCTATTGCCCTCAATCTTTCCCAGCATTAGGCCCTTCTCCAGTGAGTACTTCCTTCTCATTAGGTGGCCAAAGTACTTGAGTTTCAACTTCAGGATCTGGCCTTCTAAAGAGCAGTCAGGGTTGATCTCTGAGATACCCTGAGTTATTTGCCAACATTTTAAATAGCACAAAATTGTGAAACTAATAATTCTTATCATTGTTACCTCTCTCTGCCCTCGCCTTCCTGTTAAACTATGCCTTCCCTTTCTAAGGTTTATAGACTGAGCTGTGTGGTTCTTATCTTGACAATAATTACACTTAGTTATTTATAAGATTTATATGTCCACCCATATAATTACATGGCCTTGCTTTCCTGATGATGGTTTTGTTCTTCTAACTTGATAACTAGCATGAAAAAGAAACTTCCTTCAAAATTTCTTACGTTTAATCCCTGGATCAAAGAACCACCTCATCTCATAGTGATATAATTCTTTCCAAATGAAATTCCAGGTTTCAGTCTAGATGGGAAGACCTGGGGCCAGATGGTGCTCTTTAAAAGGATGATGAGATGCTGCACGAGAGCCAAATATATTATTTGATCGAGCAGTTCTTAGCAGCTCAGTTTATTCGTAGATGTCAGAAGCAATTTGGCAGACTGAAGGATCTTAAGTAAACATAAGGGAGACCCTATGATCCAAAGCTGCACAGCTGATAAAAGGCCAAATTGAAAGTGACTGAGGCAGAGGTGTTTGTTCAAGCACAGAGATTCCTCCCCTCCACCCACATATCCTCTACATCAGGTAAGAAGTTATGTCCCTAACTCTTTTAGGAGATATGAGCTTTTTGTTTCTGTACTGATGCTTCCCAATAGTTTTTTTTTTTTCCTGTAAGTGGCACTCAGCTAAAGGGATAAACACCTTGGGGACAGAAAGCAAATATTTAAATTGTTGAATTTTTAAAAACAGTTTGCACCCACCTGTGACTTCTGTTCTAAAAATAGATTCTTCCCTTATTTGTTCTACTGCATTTAATAAATAGTATCAAAGCTCTCAAACAATGTTCAGTGATTGCTTTTTTAATTAATAACATTGTAGATTTTTTTAAAAGGCAAAAGCTAACGTTCCTTTAAACAAGCAGAATCAGTATTAAAAGTCATTCAAATATACACCACACACACACACTATTCAGGGGGTGCAGTGGCTCAGTGGTTAAAAAAGCTGGAAAGCCCACAGCCTGGGGTTAGAAACTTGAGTGCTGCACAGAGGGGTGAGTTCCCATTTACTTGCCCCAGCTCCTGCTCACCTAGCAGTTTGAAAGCATGCAAATCTGAGTAGATAAATAGGTACCACTTCAGTGGGAAGGTAATAGCATTCCATGCACCTTGGTGTATAGTCATGCTGGCCACATTGGACAGTGCTGGCCCCCTTGGCTGAGAAACAGAAATGAGCACCGCCCTCTAGAGTTGGAAACAACTGAGCAAGGGAATAAAAATAAAAATAGCAAAAACAAGAAAAGCCACAGGACCTGATGATATCCCAGTAGAAATTTTAAAATTGCT
This sequence comes from Protobothrops mucrosquamatus, assembly GCF_001527695.2. Taxonomy (NCBI): domain Eukaryota; kingdom Metazoa; phylum Chordata; class Lepidosauria; order Squamata; family Viperidae; genus Protobothrops; species Protobothrops mucrosquamatus. The sequence goes on from NW_015388923.1 coordinate 209,289, forward strand.
GGAAGACAATGGGAAGAATTTTTTACTGCAACTCTTCAATCGAATATATGAAACAGGAAAGATACCAAATGACTGGATAAAATCAACCTTTGTGACAATCCCCCAAAAAACAAATGCAGAGAAGTGTACTGAATACAGAACAATAAGCTTAATGAGTCATGCCCTGAAAATATTCCTGAGAATAATTCACACAAGAATATACAACAAAACTGAGGAGCTTCTAGGTAACACACAATTTGGGTTCAGAAACAATCTTGGTACATGAGATGCACTATTCAGCATTCACGTTCTTGTACAGCGTTGTAGAGATGTCAATCACAGTGTTTACATGTGCTTCATTGATTTTGAAAAAGCATTTGATAAAATAAGACACAGCAAACTATTAGAAATCCTGAAACAAGGGAGACTAGATGACAAAGACATCCAAATCATAAAGAATCTATATTGGCATAAGGTAGCAAATGTGAGACTAGGCCAAAAATACTCAGCTGATGCAGAAATATGAAGAAGGGTCAGACAGGGATGTATTCTGTCTCCACTGTTATTCAATATCTACTCTGAGTCAATCTTCAACGAGGCACTGGAGAACATTGATGCTGGCATCAAAGTAAACAGTGTTTGATCAACAATTTAAGATATGCTGACGATACAGTTCTGCTTGCCAGTAAGCATGAAGACCTTCAGTTCCTCATCAACAGAGTCACAGAAATATCTGAAAAATACGGCTTGAAGCTTAACACCTCAAAAACCAAGACCATGGTCGTCAGCAAACAACCCGTTAATTTACCACCAATAAATTTGGAAGAAATACCATTAGAAAAAGTTGAAAGGATCATGCACCTCGGTTCTAATTTACACGAAAGCTGGGACATGACCACTGAAGTAAAGACAAGGATAGAGAAAGCTCGAACAGCATTCTTCAAAATGAAAAAGGTCTTCTGCAGTCATGACATAAGCCTAAGATTGAAAATCAGGCTTGTCAGATATTATATTTTTTTCTATCCTGCTCTATGGAATAGAGAGTTGGTCTCTGACAGAAGGCCACCTGAAGAGACTAGAAGCATTTGAAATGTGGATTTACAGGCACCTGTTACATATAAGCTGGGTTGATAAGATCAGAAACGAGGAGATGATAAACCATCTTGGAAAGCCAAGGGAAATCATCAAAACAATTAAAAAACGAAAGTTAGAATATTTCGGACATGTGATGCGACACCCAGAAAAATATGGCATACTCCATTTAACCCTCCAGGGAAAGATTGAAGGCAAACAAGGTCCAGGCAGAAGAAGAACATCATGGCTTCAAAATCTAAGGGACTGGTTTGGACAAAACTCAGCAGCACTTTTTTGTGCAGCTGCTAATAAAAACAGGATTGCCAACGTCCAATAACAGATATGGCACAAGAAGAACAAGAAAAACAAGGGAAACATTTACCTTTATCTACTATTCTTAGAGCTATCTTGGTCCGGATTTTTTTTAAGTGTGAAATAAAGCCCTCTGAAGGAGTTCATTTTGTGTACAGAAGTTAGATTAAACTGAATTGGGGAGGTTCTGCCAGGTTTTGCCCTACCTAGTGCATTTGATGATGACAGCTTTTGATGTGAGCCTGTTCAACTAAGCACACTTAGAAATTCACCATAGTTGAAAACTTTAATAAGAATGAATACGCCTGCAAAGTTAAGGGACTTCAGAAGTGCCAAGCATTCAGGGATGTTGAAAGTAGATTTACCTACATTCATTTAGCTCTCATGTTTGGCTAAAGCCCAGGAGAGATCAGGTAACAATTGCTTTTAATCTTTCCATAAAGCTTTATTTATCTCAGACAAGTTAACCTACAGGATAGTGGTAAAGGTAAAAGGAATGGTATGCACAGCTCCACTGTGATCTCTTTAAATGAAGGTGAAGTACATGGAATCAATAAAGGCTTAAAAACCATAGGCATTTTTCTATGTCACATTATTCAAATATATTCATTTTGCTATGAGCATATTAGGACAAATGGAGATAAGTGATTTCTTTACACATGCATACACATAAATTAAATTGCTCTGAAGAAGAAACACATGCTACAATTTGAGCAAATCCCATAACAAATTACACTCAGTGAAAATACCTAACCAAAACAATTACCACCGTGAAGACAAACAGATGCTCACTTAGCATTCCAAAATAGTTGAAGAATATCCTACTTTTCAGAAATAACCTCCACCACTGATGTGCACAAGTTTTTTTTCGAGAATATTCATTGATGCAATATCTATTTTTGCAGAACTTTACTGACCAATTATCTTGATGCAGATAGTGAGGTAATGCAGTGATTTGAGAGAGAAAAACCAGGGGGTCCAATCTTCACAACCTTTAAAACTTAATTCCAAGCAGAAACCACTAGATAACCAATCATATAAGGAAGTAGAGAGTAAAGAGAAAGAAGAAAGAAAAAAAGAAAAACATAATGAAGTAGAGAGTGATGGGAAGGATGGAAATCCCAGTTACAAAGTAGGAGATATAAGAAACATACCAAAGATCAATAAAGGACTCAAATACCTATACACTAATGCTCAAAGCTTAGGGAACAAACAGGGTGAACTCGAAATATTAGTACATGAAGATAAACATGATATAGTTGCCATTACAAAATTCGGTGGGATGAAACTCATGATTAGAATGCACTGATGGAGGATACAAACTATTTAAAAGAAATAGACCTAACAAAAGAGGAGATGGCATTGCATTATATATAAAAGTTCACTACATCTCTACAGAAATCCACAATAATAAGGATAAAAACCTCCTAGGATCCATATAGAATAACATTGCTATAGGGCAGTGTATACTACAGGCCACCCAAGCAAGCAGAAGAAATAGATGATCTCTTTGCTAATCAGTTAACAAATATATGTAGGAAACATACCACAGTAGTAATGGAAGACTGTAATGACCCTGATATCAACTGGTAGACAAACTCTGCAGCAAGTGGGAGATCGAACAGATTCCTAACCAACTTAACTAACAACTTTGTCATCTGAAATACAGAGGAGGGAACTAGAGGAAAAGCTATATTGGACTTATTTCTTACTAATAAAGAAGAAGTGATAGAGGGAGTTGAAGTTGCTGGAACCTTGGGCGAGAATGACCAGGTCATATTGGAATTCAATATAATGCAAACACAAGCCATAGAATATAATTCAACCAGTGTCTTAAACTTTAAAAGAGCTGATTTTAACAAACTCAGAGAGAGCCTAAGAAAAATTCCATGGATGAAAATCCTAAAGAGGAAAATAATTCAAGAAGCAGGTGGTTCGACTAGAAGACCTTCAAGGTCTCTTCCACCTGACTGATTGAAAAATGTCTTGTCCCAGCTATATAGGCTTCCATTGGCAATCTGAGAGGGTATTATTGAGAAAATAGCTTTACTATCTTATTAGCTATTTGTGAGAACCAGAGTATCCAAAGTTTTAGAATTGAGTCTCTAATCTAGCACCTTTAAAAGTATTGAGATTACAGCTCCCCAAATTCCTGCCATCAGAACTAATTACAGTATAATTCTGAAGACTTTTGTCCAACAAATCATAAAGCTAGCAGGCAGCAAATGCCAGTTTTCCTTACAAATCTCTATGGAAAAAATGAGAAATAACACTACTTTGGTGTCCTATAATTATGATACTATTGAAAATAAATAACAGATATCTGTCAGGCATGAAAGGTGAAGTCAACAAGTGAAGGTTAAATTAGACTGATTTATTGCTAAACAGCCTATGAACAGGAATTTTCTCAAGTAATGCTTAACACCTTGGAGTTAAATAAGAGTCCACAGAATTCAGGGGTGGGAGGGAGTTGGACTTATGGTTATGTAGGGATTCTAGGCTGATCCCTGTTTTAATTCTGCCCCCATGTTCTGCCATTCCCTCCCCTACAATATCACTATATTTATCACTATTATTTCTCAGCATAGGAAAGCATCCAAAGTGTGATGTATGAACAGAAGTATGACTAGGAGTTTAAATCTTGAGCTAAAAAATAATCTGGGTGTTTGTTTAGTTTGACTCACCACAAGGAATGTAATTGTCATGGATTTGCCCCCAGACCCCTCTCCAGATATGAGTTCAGAGGAAGAGGGTGAGTTTGAGTCTGCAGAGGAAACGCAGAACCAAGTATTGGTCAGGATTGGGTTCAGAGAGTGCTAGCTGGTCAGCTAGACTACTCATGAGGAGACAACCTCACCCCTCATCAAGGGATGCACCAACATTGCCAACTTAATCCCGCCCTGAGGACTTGAGTGTTGCTGGAGCAATGTGCCCAGTTCAGTGCCTTGCGTGCTCATGCCATGTATCCTGTCCTGTTCAACTCATGGACTGCTTTCCTGGACTTTTTGTGTGCCCATTGGACTCAGTTACTCAATGGCTCTTTCCATGCTGAGTTTGGAATCCGGACCTTAGCAAAAGGATTGCTTTCTGAGGACCTGTTTGGAAAGGGGGGGTTGAATAAACACCTGTAGAACTCTTGCTGTATGTGCATGTGTGTGGGGAGCAGGACAGTACGGTAATATACACTTAGCAAAATTATTGTTCCTCTTTCATTTATAATAGTTTTATTAAAGATTAAAACTAACCTTTTAGCTAAAACTGAAAAAAGAAGAGTAGAAGGTACAAAAAGAAGAAAAAAGAAAGAAAAATAAGAATATAGTAAACAAAAAGAAAAATATATAAAGAAGTTATTTCCCATCACAGGCATAAGCAATTTAGTAATGTTAGAAGAAAGTCAAAAGTAGGCCAGGTCATCCAAAGAACACACTTGCTTGGAAGGTAAAGTTTATTTGAGAGCATAATGTAAAGTACAGCAACTGAAAATTACAACAAAGTACAGTGATTACTTTTATACCTTTTCCTTTGTTCCTCCCAGAAATAGAGCCCGCCCACTAGGAATTATTGGAAACTATAATTAGCTGGATGGCCAAAAGTGGGTGTTGGGTGGTTAGGCATCCTGCTGACTTTGTGAATTTTTTTCCAGTCTTTTACCATATAGGCTCTTGCTTAATGAACATTGTGGCTGAAGGTAGCAGTCACATGGAGGAAAGGATCTTCTGTTTATCCTGACAGGAATGTTTATCTGAATGGGCTACCACCTTCAGCCAGTCTCCACTTTTATTAAGTTTGTTACCTTTTGATTTAGTATAATTTCTCACCTTTTGCCTTAGAAATAGCTGTGAGGGGGGCACATGAGGAACAAAAGAAGATTGAATGGAGAGAGAAGGTGTTGATTTCCTTCCCATGGTAACTTATCATCCTCTCTTAAAATATAACAAGTGATCTCTTTTTTCCATATCACATCTATTCTCTATAAACAACGTTATTTCAAACTTATCTAGACCCCTATCTGTAATTTTCCAAAATCAATAATTTAATCACCCCTTTAAAAAAAAGGTACTATAGTTAAAACCTCTTTCACTAAGTATTGAAGGAAAGTCATCTGGTGCCATAAAAACCATTGATTCAAAGTAGTTAAGCAATTTCTGAAACTGATTAGAAAAGAAAGTAGGTGAACTCAATGTTCTTTCAACCGCATTAACCACAGTTTGAATAAGATTCCCTCATCTCTCAGGGTTCTAACCCCTTGGAGATGACTACCTTGTGGTTTTCTCATGAGGAGCAGCTCTGTGGTTTTCTCATGAGGAGCACTTGTGAGCAATCTCAAGAGCTTTTCTTGTCCGGGGAGGAATTATCAAAAAACCTGCTCTCCAGCTCTTTATTCCACAATGGTCATCGCTTCTGCCTTTCAGACCCATCTTCAGTTCACAATATCTTCCTCCAAAAGTCCACAACTTTTGTTCCTATTTCGATGAATTCCAGAAAGGAAACCATATTGTTAATTTGTCTCTCAAAATTTCCAGAAGATTAACCCACTGACGTCTTTTGGAACTTCAAAGGTTAATTAATTAAGACGCAAATCAACATTCAGGTGTCTTCAAGGTGTTTGGATTTCAACCTCTGTCATGATCAGAGAATAGCTGTGACAAAAGATTATGGAATTTATAGTCCAAAACATATGGCAATACCAGGCTGCCCCCTCTAACACAGGTCTTTGTGTACAATAATCCATTTAATAAAATCCTTAGGCTAGAACCTTCAAAATCTTACAGTGGCGTATTTCTTGGTTTTATGATGTCATAAAACTGTTACGCTTTTTCTCAAAGTATCCTGTCAAAAGAAGAAGATCTCAGAAGAATCACGTGGAACAATTTTCTATGAGTATTTCATTGCAAAACAATAGGTGGACAATGGGCACTTCTTACATAGACACAGATTTCACCTATCCCCAGATTGTCAGCAACATTTTTACATTGTCTGATGAGAGCTTTCCTTGCAATGTGCAGTGCTCTTCATGATATATGACAGGACTTCCTCCAGCTGATAATGGGGTGGGTGGGTACAAAAATCAGTACCCAGCCAACCTCCCCCCCCCCTCTACTTAATTTCATCATCACCTCCTAATGTTGCTTTTCATAGCAAAGGAAAAACTTACACATAAACGGATTGTTCCATATCAAATGCATGTGGAATAGTCCAAAAATGTGATGGTGCTTGAAGATGCCCTGGAGAACTGAAGAAGGGGGGGGGGAACTCTCACCAATGGGAAACTGCCCATGTTGCATCTTCAGCTGCAAAACTATCTCTGCAGGATTTCCTCCTGTGTCACAGAGGAGTTGGCAGTGAATCAGAGCCAGTCAGAAGAACAATCAACAGTTCTAATCCATGACAGCAGAGGGAAATGGCCCATATGGTGATACCCCCTAAATATATAGGAGATCATACATTCATCAAGGCTACAGATTAATGCTTCCTCCAGTGGCTGGATTAAATGTCACTTTAAACTAGAAGGAAACAAATTTATAAAGCTATTAAAAGGAGAACTGGTGTCATAAGACACTGGGAAGGTTTCTATTACAGATCTTTGCCCTGGGAGAAATGAATAGTTAGCTTTAGTCAAACCATTGCTTCCTAAACTCAGCTACTAATGTTTTAATACGGGATTAATAAATCCCAAAGTACCAACCTCATGATTAGTTTCTACAGTATAAGGAACTTAAACTAATGCATTTGTCATGCAAACAACTTCAGTTGTGATTGATGACATCTGGGAAAAGTCATTTGCAGGAGAGAAATCTAAATAGTCAAATGACCAATAATATAGGTGACATAATTTATGTACAGGTACACATTTAGAGACTGCCTTATGCAGTGACAATGCTATTATGACAATGACGAAAAAGTAACTTTATGACCAATCCTCACATTTATGACCGTTGCAAATTTGTAAACAAAAAAGCTAAAAATGTTCATAAGCACAGTTGCAGTTTCACTTAGTGATCACCTTGCTAAGTGAAATTTGGTCATAAGTGAACAAAGACTACTTGTGTGACATAAACATTCTTGTGACAGTCTATTCTTCAAATGTAAAGTTATTTTGTTCAATTTTTGAAGAAATGGTTAGATTGGATAAGTTCATATTTCCAGTATCAATAAATCTAATGAAATTTCATCTGCATGGGCCAGATTCAATGGGAACATTCTTTAGAAACCACATTAACTCTACCTGCTGTGAAAGAAGCAGCATTAAAAAAACCAAACCTCTCTCTGTACCATCAGCAAGGCTGGATAGATTACAAATTCAGACCTTTAATATCCAAAGATTAAAACTATGGTGGCAGAAGAGATGAATGCACCAGTTTCTGCTTTTTCTGACATTCAGATTGAAAAACAAAAGTTTTCCGGTTTCTGAAAAAAAATGTAAAAATGTGGCCAGTTCTTACGGAAAGCTGATCTGAGCAAATTTTCATCCCTTATAATCCTCCATTCCACCTCCATAATCCAAGAGCTTTTTTTTTTGCTGTCTTGAAAAGGAAATATAAATGCTGATCGTCATATTTTTTCAGTCCCTACTAAATCCTTCAGTTCATGATTTATTTGTTTGTTTACTTCATATATATATTTACCATACTTTTAAGCATTTAATCCAGGAGAAAGGCAAATATGGAGACTGTTGGGTTTAGGGCTCTTTTAAAAGTTGCTGTCCTTTTCCACTTTGGAAGAGTGCTAAACCCGTATCTTTCCAGGCAACTTGTTCCCCCTTCGCCATTGTGAGCCAGGCAGGAGCAAGATATGACCGATGGTTAAATTTGCACTTTTCCTTGGTGGATCTTTACAATTTTATTGGCCAAGACATTTTTTATAAACCAGTCAAGATGTCCAGACTCAAGTACAATTCCAGTCAGTCTGGGACATAGAGTAATCCTATTCATAGGGATGCAGTTTAACTCTTTTTAATAACCATCAGCTGTTTTCTATTTGTGGGTGATTCATTAAAATGGACCTTGGAAAAGATTACTTATACTTAGTTGAAAAGAATCTCTGAGCAAACTCTGCCTGAACAAATATGCAAAATATATGTGTATATGGTTCCTTAAGTAACTATTTATTAACTATCTCTGCCAGAAAGATTAGCTGCTGAGTTTTGCATATGATGATTTAATTTGAGCTGTATGGAGAGAAAGGGAGAGAGGGGGGGAGAGAAACTAAAATTCAATGTGGGGGGGGGGAAGAAATATTTATTTTTAAAAAGTCAACCCGCAAACAACCCTGAAGAAATGATGTATGTGACAGAGAAAATATGCTTGGCAATGTCCTCTTGGCTTGGTTTTTTTGTTTTATTTGCAAATTCTCTCTTGATGGTAGGCAGATGTTAATAATAATCCTTTCCTCCCCATGATGCTGGCAAGGTCATGAATGGAATAATGCAGAACAAATAATTTGAGTGACACACACCTTTTGCTTCAAGAGACAGTTGGCAGGGCCTGAATTTGCCCATCGATTTTTAAAAGGACCAATTTCCATAGCAACAGCAAGATCTGTGAAATGTTATGAACGCCTTGTGTACATGGTTCTTGCTTAGCTAAAAAAAGCAAGGGAAAAGAGAGGAGGATATGAGCTCTAATCTTCAAATAGTACAACTATAAAAGGAAACCAGTTTGAGAAATTGCATTTATTTATGCCATGGTAAAAATGTGCCCAAAGCTGGTCAGGGGAAAAATAAATATATTCCTTTCCTGATTCAAATGTTTTCCTATCTGTATATTGCTTTAAGTCCACGGTTCTCGGTTATGTTGGTTTTACTTTGACACACCAAATATCTCTTAAGAAGATTTGTCAATAACAGAAGGAGACAAAACATGAAAATGAAGAATCTAGAACAGGGGTAGGCAACCTTGGCTCTTTTATGACTCGTGGACTTCAACTCCCAGAATTCCTGAGCCAGCATGATCTAGAACAACAAGTCCACGGAAAAGTAAAAAAAATAACCCAAATATGTACAAAGGTACAAATACTTGTCTTTTCTCCATTTTTAAATAACAAAAAAAACACCTTAGGATTACCAATAGGAGCAGCAACATTTAGCTGAAATAAGGAAGAAAAGAGCAGAAGAAGGCAATTTTCTAAAATAATGCCCTTTCAAATAGAAATAAGTGTAGAACATTAAATTTAGTGCAATAAACCCTTACATGGCCTTCTGTCCATTTCAGAGATGCCTTTAAAAACTAAAATCAAGCAGCTTAACATAACATAATGGATAGAAAATACACTGGTTTATATATTATGCTAAATTTTAACGAGAATTGTTAGGTACTTCGTGGCTTCTTTCTGAAATTGGGTGTTTTGCAGATATGTAGATTTTAATTCTCAGCAATGGTCATGCTGGCTAAGAGGACTGGGAGTTGCAATTCATACAATTGTAGGGTGGGGAAGGGTTAGGGTTAGTGTGATAAGGAAAAATCCATTATGGTTTAATGTTTTACAAGCAGCTCACCATTCCTTGTTTATAAAATCCAGTATTTTGTTAATGCTTGGAAAGACAGACATGCTGAGGGAGAGCAAGAAATGTAAATACACCCAGGGAGCAGAAAGTTAGTGGGAATTTGAACTCTGCTCTCCTTATTCCTAGTTCAACACTCCAGTCCCAAGTCCAGCATTTACACAGAAAACCCTAATTTAATGGCTACCATACCATACCAAGCAATACAGTAGGAATATTAGATCTCCCCTGTCATGCAATGCTCTCCCAACCCCACAAAGTTGGGGTTGGGAAATCAACCCCCACAATCAACAGCTAATATTTTCTTTTTCTTGATGCCCTAAATTGGCTTCTGGAATAATTGCATGATGTCATCTGTTTTATTTTCTTCCTTATAATTCTCTTTTTCCTTGAACACAGTCCTCTTGTTCCCACAAATGGGTATCTGATGGCGGGGGTATCAAAATAGTCAAGATGGCAATTGGCGTTCCATCCTTTGTTTATATATGACATACTCATATGTTAAACATAGGAAGCTTGAATTTGCTACCACCTTGACTTTTTGACACTTCCTCACATGTTCCTACTTTTGCTTCTTTTAACTGCTTCTCCAAATGACCAAACTATATTATAGAGCACTGTTTCTCAACCTTGGCAATGTGAAGATGCATGGACTTCAACTCCCAGAAATCCTCAGCCAACAAGCTGGAGGAATTCTGGGAGTTGAAGTTCACTAATATAGAGGCACAGTATTGTTGTTTGTGTCTGCTTCTAATTCTTCCGCCTTCCTACATGTTGGTTTAACAGCATAAATCTTTCAGTTTGGATATTCTCCTTTAATGTATCTTTCTCAGTGCTCTGTAAAGTGGGATCCATGCTAATGATGCAAAAAAAAAAAAAGATCAACAATGAACTAATAGCAACCTAAAAGCGTAAAATATCAAAATACCAAATTGGGAGAAAATGTTGCCTCAGGGCACTAGAAGTTTTTATTGTAGTTCTCTGTTGTTGTTGTTGTTTTGTGAGCCACCTAGGAATGTGGTTTCGTAATGTGGGTATAAATATAAGCATTTTAAACATAAATACATACATTTATTCCCTCTTTCCACTTTTGCCACAAAAAAGTTACTCTGCTCCCATACCCAATTTGGCAATTTAAAGTTTTATTTCTTCCATCTTCAATTCAAAGTCCTATAAGAATAATAATGCATGTGATTCAATATTCCAAAATAGCCTAATACTTTTTTCTGCCTTTATCTTGTTCAAGTTTTACAAAGACTATTCCCAAAGAAAATCAATTTTTCGTGGAGAAGGCTTAATATTTATCTCCCCTCACAGACATAACATTTTACTCAGGTCCTTCAACTCTCCCCAACCCACTTTTTGGAAATGTGTCAAATCCGTAAAATGATATGCCAAAATGTATGACTTATTGCTGAATCTTATGCGTATGCCAGGTGGCATTGTCAATGAATACACTGAAAGATGAATGAAAAGTGAGCATTCAGCGTATAATAAAAATCCTTTTATTGCAGCAATAAAGAAGTCTAAGTTTTTTTACCTACCTTTTAAGACAGTAATAAAAATGACTGAGCTTGGCCCTGAGAACAAAAAAAAACATTGACTAAATTGTCTGCTCTTCTGGAAAATGAAGAAATCAGGGGATGCAATGGAAACACTGCTACAAAAAAAAAAACATTCCACAATAAAGATGGAGCAATCTGCATTTTATTCCAAGAGTTTCTAAGTGTCTGATGACAAATAATCATTCCTAGATCTCAGAGACCAAGTAATAAAAAGAAAACAAATGCATTAAAGGTAAAGGTTTTTCCTGTCCAGTCATGTCCAGCTCTAGGGGGTGGTGCTCAGCTCCGTTTCTTAGCTGAGAGAGCCAGTGTTGTCTGAAGACATTTCCGTGATCATGTGGCCAGCATGACTATACACCATGGAGCACAGAACACCGTTACCTTCCCACCAAAGGGGTACCTATTTATCGACTCACATTTATCGACTCGCATGCTTTCGAACTGCTAGGTGGGCAGGAGCTGAGGCATGTAATTGGAACTCACCCCATCGCGTGGTACTTGGGTCTCAAACCTGGACTGTCAGCTTTCCAACTGATAAGCTCCCACTGAGCCAGCAGTGGAGATAAGTGAGTCTCCTTGAAAGTGAGTCTTTTTGAAAAATTCGTCTCTTCCATTCAAGTTGGTCTTCTTTCTCTTGCTGTTTTCCAAAATCATCTTGTCAATTAGCAGTTGATCTTTTAGTCCGCTCCTGTTTGGATGGTTTTCTTTCTGCTCAAATGGAAAGAGCTTATTTTCAAGTAGATGCTGTTGCACTGCATCAGCTACCACACCACTTAGCAATTTTAAAGTTGCAGGTAAGCAGATAATTGATTTATAGATCCCTTTCACTGGATCTTTCATAATCAAGTAGGTTTTGCCATATGTTAATCAATCTTCAATTTCACCTCTTTGCAGTATATTGTTAAACTGCTTAGCAATGAGTGGGGCCAGACCAGCTAGATGTTTCAACCAAATAAATCATGCAATTCATCTTCACTTGGTGTTGACAAATTCTTAACCTTCCTTGTCTTGTTCTCCATCATTTCTACTGTTACTACAAGTTCTTTCACTTCAGCTCCTTTTTTCACTTTTCCACCTTCTTAATCCAAGCTGCATTCTTGTATTTCTCTAGATGGTTGTCCCATAGCTGTGCCCAGAACTGCACAGTTTCTTCTTTGTCAGATGGAATGCCATTTAAAATGGACTCTCCAAATATACAGCCAAGATATGGAGTTAGGGATGACTGAAGAGAAAAAGGGAAAGGACACAAGGAAACAAGATGGGACGGAATAGTGTAATCAGCAATCCACCTAGCTGAACACCTCCAAAGTTCCAGGAAAATTTGACCTGGGAGAAAAGACTGGAAGGATTGGCAGCCTTGTTAGTTTCCCCAACTCTTTGCTATGCAGAATTGTGCTGACAGCTGCCAGGGCCAGAGAAAGGAGGAGAAGGAGCAAAAGCAGTTGGGTGGGAACCTATGTGGAATCTATGAAGACTGAGAACAAGGAATAGAGAATAGAGAACAGAAGGCAAAGTGGATTCCTGCATCCACTGAGAAACAGGAAAGCCATGTGCCAAACAGAAGAAGAGGAACTGCTATCCTACTGGTTTTGTTCAAATCAGATAACAGAAGGAAGAAGCTTCAGAGAAAGTTTCAACATTAAAACTGAAGTCTAACTAAAAGAAATTAAGTTAAAATAAGTTGGAAAGGGAATAAAAGCTTAGAAATGTAGAGGGATAAAATTTAAAGGTGACAATATAGGAAACCACCTCTTTAATATGCGAGCACCTGTGTATAATGGCATAATAAAGCAATAAAAACCTTATCTCTGCCCAGTTGCCAGCACCCCTTATAAAAGACCCAATAACTCCAATATCTGGCACACCATCATGTGCTAATTTTGCCCTTGCTAAAGTCAAGCCAGAATTCTCCTTAAGAAATCTACTCTGGGTGTTGAAGCTCAGAGAGAGGGGTAGGATAAACTAGGAGTCCTTTCCAATGGGGAAACCAATCATTCACAACTGAAAACCATTCTCATCCACAAATACTCTCTGTAGTTTCTGACAGAGAGCTTTTTGCTGCAAAAAAAATATAGGTAGCTCTTGACTTATGACCGGTCGCTTAGTGAGCGAAGTTACAGCGGACCTGCTTTGGGTCTAGTTATAACCCAGATTCAAAGTTCCGATGGTTGCCCACCCCGCCCCTGCAATCATGTGACTGGATTTCAGGTACTTGACAAACATAGCCACATTTACAGTTGTTTGCAGCATCCTGCTGTCATGTGACTATGTTTTATGATGGTTGTGCCAAAACCTGGTACTTACTCCAGTTTTCAGCAAAACTACACCCATAGTAAACCATTGCTTCCCTTAACAACCATGGAGTTTGCTTAACGACTGTGGATTTGCTTAATGACTGCCACAAAAAATGTTGTAAAATGAAGTTGGTCACACAGGAACCAACCTGTTTTATGACTGTCACACACAACTTATGATCATGGTGGGAGGCTTCATTATGGTTGTAACTTGAGCAATTCCATATAACCAAGAGAAGTTGGTATTTATTTTGATAGATGAACATTTGATCTCAGCTGCGGCTTTCAATATTTTGGTTCTCATGCCTGTCATACCTACATTGGAGACCACTTCACTACAGATCCCATTAATATGAACATGCAACACACTTGTTCAAGTTGCACAACCTTCGCCTACAATACAATTTGTCCAACCTCTGGACTGTTAGCAACCAATTAGTAATGCTATTTCATCTTACAGCTTGTAAGGATCATCTTGCTGTTCCTTAATTGGATTAGAAATTGCTACATAGCATTTCTCCTACTGAAATGAAATTAGCCTCCATAACTATTATTATATTTTTTTAAAAGAAGTTTTGGGACTCAAGAGGAAAAAGTGAAAGGATAAAGTAAAAAGGTTACTCTGGACATTATAGATGCCAGCAAATTCACAAATAATGTAAATTGCTGATTAACGTATGCACACATATTACCTAAACATGAAAAAGATGACATTGAACAGTGACATTTTTAATTTAAAAAAAAAGGAAATATGTTGATCTAAAAATTCTTGCAATTTTGTATATGACTGAAAATCTCTCAAATTTGTATAATGGTATTCAAGTGTTAAATAATGGAATGGATAAATCTGTTGGTTGCAGTTTCAGTTTTTCATTTCTCCATGTGTGCATTTAGTTCATCCTATTAAAACAAATAACACACAAACAATATCATACATGTATTTCCAAATTTGTATTTTTTTCAGTTTTTTTCCTAAAATTGTAATCCTAGTCTCTGCTTTAATATATTGCAGTTTCAATTATGTTATAACTACATGTATTTTTAAAGAGTTTTTCAACATCTACACTATTCATTTCATTGCTGAACTGCTTTGCAGAATTCAAATTTTAAAGAATAACTTTGATTTGATTTGTGCATTGATTGGAACATGCAAAATTAGGTAGTTTCTCAGTCAAATGTGAATGAAACAAATTTCTCTTCCATCTGTAGTTAGCTATGAAAATAGGATACTTAGAAAACTAATATTTGGGATATATTTGTTCTTCTAATGTAATGCCAATCTTTCTGACCTGCTCCTATCCATTGGTTTTGTTAAGTTTGCTGTTCGTTGTCGCACTGAAGAGGCAGCAGGTGAAACACAACTCTCTTTATTGCAAAGGCAAAACTGAAACTGAAAAGCACATGCTCCACCCCTATTTATACATTCAGCTTAGGAGGCGGCAACCAATCAGATCACAGTATTCTCTTTCTTAAATGCATAACAAGTAGGCTGCAGACAGAAGTATGGCTTGTTGGCCATCTGGCCTGCTAACCGTTATTACACAGTTTAAGCAACTCAATTCTTAAATTTAACTCAATATATTACAGGTTTCACTGCAGTTAATCTGAATGCTTAGAGTTACGTCTCATCACATCTCCCTCCCAAAAGGAGGAGAGGAAGAAGAAAGAGGAGGATACATTATGGGATCAAGTGGAATCAGAGGGTGTTGACAGCCAGTTGACACCCCCAGGGAAATGTCCAATTGCAGGAGGTCACACCGAATAAACAGTGAATAAATACAGTGAATAAACCAAAGATATTTATTTGACTGATCTCAGTTACTCACTTCCAAGCTCCTGGGTCATCTCCCAAATCTGCAATAGAAGTGACAGTATACACTGAAAATGCTCATAGTTGGCAGTCTGGATGACAGCAAGCCAGCTATCCCAGACTCCTACTCATGAGAAAGAAAAATCGGGGGCTATTCTGAGCAAAGAAGAATTTCAATTCTCATAGCAGTAACACAGGAACACAGCATATAAACACTTAATGTTGAAGTTGTAGTATAAGATCCACTCAATCTGTGTAGCTATACCTGATAAATTCCATGTGACCTATCTGCAATAGAGGATTCTACCCTTCATATAAATCAAAGTGAGAGACCTGATAATTTAATTATCCAAATTAAATTTAGACAATTAGGAATGTCTAAAAAGCAAGGATGATTTTTTTTATCTCTGTTATAAGAAGACAAAGCTGCTTTTTGAAGTGGGACAAAATTTTTTAGGCTGTAGCCCTATAAAAAGATTATATGAAATAGCTGCAGAACAGTTTTATCTATTAGAAATCTGTGGTAGATAAAAAGAAAATCTGAACTTCATCAAGAACATCTTAGTTCTAGTGTCTTTAATATTGTGGAAATGAAATAATGGTGCATATTTGCTTATTTTATTTTGCTAAATCCATGGTTGCCAATAAATGTATTTTGGCAAATCTGTCATTTTTATTTATTAAATGCATTTACAGATCCTGCCAAAAGCCAAAAATGCCCCCTCCCCCCCAAATGTTTGTCAGAACAAATGGTGGAAATTGCAAAAAGATAAAAGAAGCAAGGCCAAGAAAAATAAATATCCACAGAAGGAATTTAATTAAGCATTTCAGAAAGCTGTTAGAAGAGACAAGAAGCAGTATTACAGTGGTGGGATTCAGCCACTTGGCACCACTTCGGCACAACCGGTAGCTAATTTTTTGTTGCCCAGACCCAGAATGGACTTCTGGAAGTGGCATCCACACAGAGAACCGGTTGTTCACATATTTGAATCCCACCACTGCAATATTACAATGACCTCTGTAAAGGCAGTGGAAATGGAACAGACATGGAAAAACAAGGACAATCTTCCAAAAGGTCTCTGAATTCAAATGGAGGGTCCAACCTGAACTGGTATGCTAAATCTATGAACGGGTAGTTCATTACCTTGAGAAGTTGTGGATACTCCACAACTGGAGGTTTCTAAGACGAGATTGGACAACAGTTTGTCTGAAATGATGTAGGGTCTCCTGCTTGAGCAGGAGATTGGACTAGTAGACCCTTCTAACTCTCTTATTCTGTTAGTAAATGATTCAAAGAAAATCAAACAAAGATGGAAGAAGTGCACTGAAATTCTAAATAATATGGATATCAACATCTAAAATGCAAAATTTACAAGATGTTCCCTATTTACAAAAATCTCTGGTACTAGAAAATGGAGTAGAACAACAGGCTGGTCATTACTCAGTGAAAAGGTTATAAGAATTAATGGAATATTTCATGCACTATCAAAATAATGTAAGGATCATTCAATGCAGATTTGAGCCCTACATAGCAATAAGATGCCAAATGTTCAAGCTGATTTTAGAAAAGGCTAAGGAACAAGACATATTATTGTTGATGCATGCTGGATAATTGAGAAAACAAAAAGATACCGCAAAAATGTATGTGCTTCATAAATTATAGACTGACTTTTCACTGTCCTTTGAAAACAGGAATCCCTATTTGCACTGTTCTCGTGTCTGACTCCCTATTTCTTAGCTGAGGGAGCCAGTGTTGTCCAAAGACATTTTCCATGGTCATGTTGCCAGCATGGTATTAGAAGTAAGTCTTCATCCTGGTTCATCCAAGCCGGGAATTTTTATTTATTTATTTATTTATTTATTTATTTATTTATTTATTTATTTATTTATTTATTTATTTATTTATTTATTATTAAATTTATATCCCGCCCTTCTCCTTGCGGACTCAGGGCGGCTAACAATCGATTAAAAATACACAAATGACAATTACAGGATTAAAATTAATTAAAAAGAAATATTTAAGTATAGTCTAATTAAAATATAATTAAAACCCCTCTAAAAATTACCCTAGGCCAGTCCTGCAAGCTGGAACAACCAAGTCTTAAGGGCGCGGCGGAAGGAAGGGAGATCAGGGATCAACCTGATCTCTGGGGGCAGTTCATTCCAGAGGGTGGGAGCTCCCACAGAGAAGGCCCTCCCCCTTGGGGTCGCCAGCCGGCACTGTCTGGCCGACGGCACCCTGAGGAGACCCACTCTGTGGGAGCGTACAGGTCGATGGGAGGTAATCTGCGGCAGGAGGCGGTCTCGAAGGTATCCGGGTCCGATGCCATGGAGCGCT
>NW_015388924.1:0-9613 GCF_001527695.2 Protobothrops mucrosquamatus
AACCCTAACCCTAACCCTAACCCTAACCCTAACCCCTAACCCCTAACCCCTAACCCTAATCGGAGAGTACTTATGAGAAACGAACGGCGGCCATGCGTAGAAGGTCAAGGAAAACGGCCCGTCCCTTTCGGAGGAGCATAGAGTGGCCACGCTTTGGCTGACGCTCTGCGTTTTGTGGCTTAGCTTCTCGGTGTCCCGTTCCTGGGCAAAAGGCCTACGACCGCCTCTATGTTAAGGCTATGGGACGAGAAACCCTGCCCCCTGTGGTCAAAAACGGGTATTGCGGTCGCCGAAACAAATAAACCTTTTAAATGGGATTTTAAGGCTATTTATTTTCTCCCCCGTCTTTATTATTAACCCCTTATTAATATTATTACGGCGACGGGAGGCCCTTTTGCCATTTTAAAGGTTTGTTTTGGTGGCCGCTATACCCGGCTTGGGCCACGGGAGGGCAGCACTGTTTCCCCTCCCTTAGCGAGAGCGGCATTGAGGCCGTCGAAAAGGCCAACCGTGGCCTCGATGGTAATGCTGTGGGACGGGTATTGCGGCCGCCAAGGGAAATAAGCCTTTTGAATGGGGTTTTAAGTTTACAGACTACCTCGTTGGTCGGACGTGGAGTCCGCCGTGCCCAGAAGGTCTCCGCAAAAGGAAGTTGGAGGATGACTAAGAAGGACTGACCGGAAAACGGCCATGATGGGAAGGTCGTTTTTCAAAGGCCCGGGTTGACGGCGAATTGAAGCGGACAGGAAGTCCGCCATGCCGAGAAGGTCTTTTGTGAAAGGAAGTTGGGGGAATGCTTAATGATGAAGGACCGGAAGTCGGCCATGATGGAAAGGTCCTTTACCACAGGACCTGAGGGACGGCCGATATCGAGGGACAGGAAATCCGCCGTGCCGAGAAGGCCTCTCGGAGATTACTCCTGAATTACCAGCCGGCGGACATGCGCAGGAGCCCCAGGGAAGCGGCCCGTCCCTTTCGGAGGAGCATAGAGGGGCGACGTTTTGGCTGACGCTCTGCGCTTTGGGGCTTAGCTTCTCGGTGTCCCGATCCTGGGCAAAAGGCCTACGACCGCCTCGATGTTAATGCTATGGGACGGGAAACCCTGCCCCCCTGTGGTCAAAAACGGGTATTGCTGCCGCCGAAAGAAGAAATACTTTTTAATGGCATTTTAAGGTTATTCTTCTCTATTTTTATTCTTAACGCCTTATTATTAATATTAACGTGGCGACGGGAGGCCCGGTCGGTGCGACATGGGCGCAGAAGAAATCCTGGTTCGAGTCTTAAACCGAGTTAAGGCCTATCGTGGCTTATTAACGTTAATAAGGTTTTAATAATAAAGAATAATCATCTTAAAACGCCATTAAAGAGGTTTATTTATTTTTGTGCCTGCAGTATCTGATTTGACCGGTTTTCCGTCCCTTAGCGTTGCTGGCTCAGGAATTCTGGGAGTTGAAGTCCACGAGTCACAAAAGAGCCAAGGTTGCCTACCCCTGCCTTAGCTATAGGAGGGAGGCCGCTAAAAAGGCCTATGATGGACTCCAAAGCTAAAGCTATGGGACGGAAAAAGGGGTAATCAACCTTTTTAATGGCATTTTAAGATTATGGTATTGAAGGGATTTTATTGTGCTTATGAGTTTAGTATGTTTAAGTTTGACGTTAGCATTTATTTTATATATAGTAACCGTTTTGTATTGATTCTTACAGTGTTATCCTGTAATCGTTGTTTTGTTATTTTGTAATCGTTATTTTTTAGTTAATTGCTTCATCGGATGCTTTATATATATATATTGGAAAAGTAAGAGCTTCGTGCTTTAGGTATAGGTGATTGCTTATATGAAAAGAGCACAGTAAGGAGAAAGGAGTGACGGATGGAGCCTGGGTTGCTGTGTGAGTCATCGTCTAGGAATTATTTTTTTGTGCTGTCTTATGCCTGGTACCGAGACCTGATCTTTTTGTTCTGAAAAGGTATAAAAGGTGAAAGACATCTTTTCTGGTTGTTGCCTTCATCTCTCTACCAGCCACGAAGAGAGATGTGGGTCACCCAACTCTATTTTGATCAAAATAAAAGTTGTTTGCTTGCTGAAACCTCGGCTCAGGAGTTTCTTTGGCTCTTTTAAATTCCTGAGTAATGCTGGGGCAATTGTGAGGCTAAGTGGAAAAACTTACGGTATTCTCTATCTTTATTAACAGTATTAACGCCTTATTAATAGGGCCAGGGGAGGCCCGTTTGCTACAACGCAGGCGCGGAAGAAGAAATCTGCTTCAAAAGCATTAAACCTAGTTAAGAAAGCCTAGGATGGCCTAATATTAATAAGGTTTTATGGAGAAAGAAAAATAACCTTAAAATGCCATTAAAAAGGTGGATTTCTTTGGGTGGCTGCTATTTTCCCGCCCCCGGAACGGACGAGGGAGGAGGAATCCTGCTTCAAAAGTCTTAAACAGAGTTCGAGAGAGTTTCCGTAGATGCGGAATAATCTTAAAATCGCATTAAAAGGTTTGATTTCCATTTCTGCCTACTGTCCTTTTTTTGATGGCAGGACTCGGACTCTCACGCTCTGGGACCGCTTATCGAAACAGGTGGCGTCCCCTCCTGTATTGCCGGCGGAGGACGTGTTGGGTTGCTTGGAGAAGAGCTGGGACGGAAAGCTTGCGATAAAAACAACATCCTGCGTTGTGGCGACCGTATATTAAATCTGTAAACTCACCTGGAATGGGAAAACTGCTCTGGAATACTCGGAAACGCTTTTCCGCCGCGTTGTGGCTGTTGCAGCTCTGGCGGAAACTGTGTGGAAGTCATGTCTGCCTGTTAGAATCTCTTCGGTTCCACGAGTTTTGTATCGGGCTGTAATTATAATTTCCTATTGGCTAAATTGGAAGGCCCCTTGCCCTGGCCTTGCCCTGACCCCGACCTAAAGACGAGATGCCTGGGCTATAAAATGGCAGTTTCCTTCCCTAGAAGCGACTGCCAAAATCCAGCCGCTTTGTTTAGCGTTTCTTATCCGATCCCGTTATCGCCTTTTCGGATTCCTTCCTGCACTCAATGGGCAACGAAACCGCTTAGGGCAAACGTATGGAGACTGAAGGCAGGCCTTCGGCAGGATCGGCCCAGGCTACAAATACAATTGCATTTCCTCTTCTGCCTTTTCCCACAAGACTGCACGCGCAACTCCTGGCCCTTTGTGTGTAACTGGTTTGTTTCCCTGCATCGGGGTGTGCTGTGCGATGGGAAGTGGATTTGGGGGTCTCTGCACTGCACGTGCCCTCCCGTTGCCCCAACTGAGGGCTAGTTGGATGATCCTCAACGGGGGGTGGGGGTGGTTTGGGACATCGGGGCTTCTTCCTCCCCGATTTTGCCTCCCTGAAATGGCACCCCAAACTTTGCTGGGACTCGAGCAGACTCTCCTTTTAACAAAATGCTATTACAACAAAGAAGTTTCAGGGTGACGGTTGGATTCGTTTCTGAGTAGAGAGACTGCCTGGAGGCCCCCAAATGACCTGGAGAACGAGCAGAAGGGACTCGGATCCATCCTGGAAGACCTGCTCTGGACTTACGAGATAGCCACCGAATAGGGTGTGAGGACCAAGAATTGACCAGGGTGTCCTCTGAGGGCTGGCAAAGCCACCTTCAACAGCAGTGGCCACGCTCCGGGAGAGGTGCAGTGAAGTGTCTTTAGGGCCCACCTCTGGTTGCCGTGGCTTGGAAATGCCCCCCCCCCCAATCCTGGCTATATCTGATGGCCGTGCCACCCGAAGCCCCCTGCCGCCCCAAACCTTGGCCTCGGACCTCACCTCCGTTGACAGATAGGCAGGGAGAAGCCCCCTTGTGCTGCAGCTCCACGCCTCCTAACTGGGGCTAGCTTGGCTAAACTGAGCGTGCGCCGCCTTGCGACTGCTTCTGCCCTGGTGATGTGGCCTAAGGTTCCGGAGTGGGCCCCCACAGTCCGTGTGCCTGCACGCAGAACTGTTTTGCGAGACTTTGCGGGAATAAAATGGCGTTTTTGCGTTTTGGTTCTGATGGGACCAGAAAAAAATACAGGGGGCCTGATTTCTATAATCAAAAACCAATAGAGCTTAACTGTGAATTTGTTCTCAAATTTTACAGATAAACTTCACCTCTTATATTTTGCGTCCACGACTTTTGGGAAACACTCATCCGTCTCTCATCGTCTCATCCGTTTTATCCATCCTTTAAATGATAAACCTATAAGGGATCGATAGGCTATATACGTTTTCAAAATAAACTATATTTATTTTTTACATTTATCGTTTCTTAATAAAAATGTACACTATTTCAAATAGATAGTTGATATTCCACCTGTATTAATACATAGGTATCTCTAAGAAATATAGTTTAGAAACATCAAACCTAAATACAAACCGACATACGTACGAACTCCTTAAAGAAATAGCAGGGCAGGCCAAACAAAACTATTATTGAATAAAAACATCTTGGTTTGCTTGAAGGGGGGGAGCGGGGTGCGCTTTTAAGAGCACCCTATTAAGGTGTAACACAGGGAAGCGCGATACGACTGGTTCTTCTACATCCGGGACTGGGGCGCTGGGAAAACACCATTAAACGGCTGCCTTGCTTGGCAGCCTTCGAGGAGACCCCCGAGACGGGACGGGACGGAACCCCCTTCCCGACCCGGACGCTACGGGACGGAAAACTGTGCCCTCCTGTGGTCACAAACGGGTATTGCGGTCGCCGAAACAAATAAACCTTTTAAATGGGATTTTAAGGCTATTTATTTTCTCCCTCGTCTTTATTATTAACCCCTTATTAATATTAATAGGGCGACGGGAAGCCCTTTTTCCATTTTAAAGGTTTATTTCTTTTGGGGGCTGCTATACCCGGCTTGGGCCACGGGAGGGCAGCACTGTTTTCCCTCCCTTAGCGAGAGCGGCATTGAGGCCGTCGAAAAGGCCTACCGTGGCCTCGATGGTAATGCTGTGGGACGGGTATTGCGGCCCCCAAGATAAATAAGCCTTTTGAATGGGGTTTTAAGTTTACGGCCTACCTCGTTGATCGGACGTGGAGCCCGCCGTACCCAGAAGGTCTCCGCAAGAGGAAGTTGGAGGATGAGTAAGAAGGACGGACCGGAAGTCGGCCATGATGGGAAGGTCGTTTTTCAAGGCCATGGCGGACGGCGAATTTAAGCGGACAGGAAGTCCGCCATGCCGAGAAGGTCTTCTGTGAAAGGAAGTTGGGGGAACGATTAATGACGAAGGACCGGAAGTCGGCCATGATGGAAAGGTCTTTTGGCCACAGGACCTGGGGGACGGCCGATATCGAGGGACAGGAAGTCCGCCGTGCCGAGAAGGCCTCTCGGAGATTACTCCTGAAGAACCAGCCCGCGGACATGCGCAGAAGGCTCAGGGAAGCGGCCCGTCCCTTTCGGAGGAGCATAGAGGGGCGACGCTCTGCGCTTTGGGGCTTAGCTTCTCGCTGTCCCGATCCTGGGCAAAAGGCCTACGACCGCCTCGATGTTAATGCTATGGGACGGGAAACCCTGCCCCCCTGTGGTCAAAAACGGGTATTGCGGCCACCAAAAGAAATAAACCTTTTTAATGGCATTTTAAATTCTCTATCTTTATTAACGGTATTAACACCTTATTAATAGGGCCAGGGGAGGCCCGTTTGCTGCAACGCAGGCGCGGAAGAAGAAATCTGCTTCAAAAGCCTTAAACCTTGTTAAGGAGGACTATGATGCCCTATTAATAAGGTTTTAATAATAAAGAATAACCTTAAAATGCCATTGAAAAGTTTTTTAATGGTTCCTCTACCTGCTTCAACCACAGAATGGCACTGTTTTTTGACCCTGAACAGCGTTCAATAGCTTCAATAGATAAATAATAATAATCTTAAAATCATATTAAAAGGGTTTATTTCCNAAGGGTTTATTTCCTTTTGTGGCTGCTATTCCTTCTTTAACCGTAGGACTCGATTCTTCCCAGAGGGCTTGACCGCTTTAGTCTCAATAAATAACTTCCCCTCTCCCAGGAAACAGGCGATGGGAGCGTAAGCGGGCCTCCTGTGGACTTTCCTCACTGTTTTTAAATATCCCTAGGCTACAACCAACCCAAGCAAAGCGGTTACCGACAGAATAAGAGACGTGGAGTTTCAGCTAGAACTTAACAGAATATCTCTCTGCAGCAAGGTAGCTGAAAGACCTGGGCTTTCCTAAGAGTAGAATAGCATTTTTTAGAGCCAGACTTAATATCCTCTCCTTGGCGCTCCTGCAGGGCAGGAATGATAAAACCCCAAGACTGAGTGAAGGTGTACTTGTGGCGGTGGGGAAGTTGAAGATCTCTCTCACACGTGTGTCCTCTTAGTCAAAAGCCAAACATTAAAATCAAAACCTGTGATTTGGATCTTAAAAAATATTTCCTTTAATTGTATGCATTTACTTATATAATAATAAAAATAAAAAAATAAAAATAGAAATAAACATAAATAAAAATAAAAATAATAAAAAAAAAAAAATAAAAAAAAAAAAAAAAAAAAAAAAAAAAAAAAAAAAAAAAAAAAAAAAAAAAAAAAAAAAAAAAAAAAAAAAAAAAAAAAAAAAAAAAAAAACAGTACATGTTCACTCAAAAGTAAATCCTATTAGGACCTAATTCTTTCTACTGCTTCATTTAATTATATAATAATAAAAATAATAAAAAATAATAAAATAAGAAAAAAATAAAAATAAAAATAATAAAAAATAATAATAAAAATAATAAAAAATAAAAATAATAAAAAATAAATATAAAAGAAAAAGAAAAATAATAAAAAAAGAAAAAGAAAAAGGGCAAAAGTGATTCTTATTTCGCATTCATATGAATTCCTTTGTGTACTTGCTATTGACTTGGTTGAATTAAAAATAGTTTCTTTAAAAAAAATAGTTGCATACACACATAAGGCAAATGTCATCGCACAGTGACACCCCCCCTTACTGTGGCTGTTAAGAAGGAACTGGGGGGAAACAGATAAGTTGTCCTTGAGGATTCCCCCCCCCCTTTTTGCCAGTTTCAGTGAGGTTAAGGCTTTTCCAAGGGCCTTCCCACTTGCAGAGCTTGGCAGTCTACCGGAAAGGGCCTTTTCTGGCACGCCTGCCAGGCCGTGCAGCAGAATCTTCGGGTGACGCTCACGGGCCCCGCTTTCCGGGCATTTAGGAACAAGGTAAGAACGCATCTCTTTGGCCAAGCTTTGGATTTCTGAGCAATCCTCTTGTGTAATTTTAAGAGCGATTTCAATTGCATTAATGTTGTTTGTAGATTATAGCGTTAGCGTTTTATGAAGCACTTTGATGGTAGAAGAAACAAAAGCTGCCTAGAAATAAAATAACTTAGAAACAAACGTACTCAATGTAAAATTAGAAATAACTATAAACATAGATTACATCTTAAACCTTAGCGTACTAAACTCTAGGAATAAACATAACCGTAAACCAGATTTTGAAAACGGTTAGGGTTAATTGCTGTCCACCCTTTTAAAATAAAAAACACAAAAGCGTAACTGTAATGGCGCTTGCTTGCAACAGCGGTACTTTTGTTTTTTAAATCATCAAGTGGAAACCGGAGCAACCTTATGCCATTGAAATCAGTTCAAATTAAGCATCGGGATAAGTTTCAGGTCGAAGCTCGGTCAAAGAAATGCAAGATTGCCCTGTTCTTCCAGGGTCCCGTTGCACAGTCCGGTTAGCTGTGCGGACAAGGCCCTTTCCTATGGGCCTAATGCTTTACTTTCTGGCCGGGGTGGTGATTGGTGGTGTTAGTCAGAAAGGACTTCCAGGGCCATCTTAGCAGCAGAATCCAAAAGGGAAAGGAGGGGACGAGACAGGTAAGCGGGTAGCTTTGCAGCAAGCGGGAGGCAGATGAAACCCAGGGTGGTTCCGATAGCATTTTGGGTCCTATCCAAACTCTCACTCAAACTCGCACTCACAGTCGCTATTACACCCACCCTAACACTCGCCCTAACCCTAACCCGAACCTTTCAGAGACCGAATGCCCTAACAATCGCCTTAACTCTAACCCTAACCACTCAAACTCAAACTCACACTCAAACTCATACTTGCACTCATACTCGCACTCATACTCGCACTCACACACTCATACTCGCACTCGCACTCAAACTCGCACTCACACTCATACTCACACTCATACTCACTCACACTCACACTTGCACTCACACTCATACTCACACTCATACTCACACTCACACTCATACTCGCACTCACACTCATACTCGCACTCACACTCATACTCAAACTCACACTCATACTCACACTCACACTCAAACTCACACTCACACACACTCACACTCACACTCATACTCACACTCGCACTCATACTCAAACTCGCACTCATACTCACACTCATACTCAAACTCGCACTCATACTCACACTCACACTCATACTCACACTCATACTCACACTCATACTCGCACTCACACACACACTCAAATTCGCACTCAAACTCGCACTCACACTCACTATTACACCCACCCTAACNACTCACACTCATACTCACACTCACAAGGTTGCCTACCCTCGCCCTAAACAATAAAACATAATTCTGTATAAAAAGCATTTTTCCTCTCCCCCCACCCCCGGTTAAACCTTTCTTTCCTTTTCCCGTTGGCCGATCGCTGCCGCTGCGGGGCCGTCGTAGTGTGGGGCGCCTCTGAGATGCATCCTTCCCAATTAAAGGGGAGAGGGGAGACTGCACACACACACACACATATATCCGGGGGGGGGGCATCACAATAAAATCAGGCAGGTTAATCAGATTTTGAAATGCAATGTCATCAGAGGGGAAAATATCCCATTTCTTCCTACTGTGACACCCCCCCCACATACACACACGCAACTTCCCCCCCCCCGCCAGGCCAATTTCTTCCTCTCTCCCTCTCCCACCTTGGAAGCTGAACTGCGGGGCCCCCCTTTAACTTAAACAAGCGAGCAGGCTGTTCGGTGCAGGTAGACCCCAGTTTACAACCATTCATTTAACGACCGTTGAGTTACAACAGCACTGAAAATAAGTCACTTTAGGATCTGCTTTCCCACCCTGAGGACGGTCACGGCATCCCCGTGGTCACGTGATCACAATTTGGATGTGGCGTGTATTTATGACGGGGTCACAGGTTCACCCCAAATTTGGGGCTCAACTGTCATAAGTCAAGGACTACCTGTACATCGGACATGGAAAGGGGCGGGGCTTTTTGAAGGTCTTAGAAAAAAAATAATGGGCCTGTTGATAATATACCTGGCCCCCTGCTATGTGTCAACGGCCCTGCCTGAGCTGGCTGACGTGATAGCCGGGGTGGCGGTTGAGACCCCTAGACCAGTGGTTCTCAACCTTTTTAATGCCGTGACCCCATAATACAGTTCCCCATGTTGTGGTGACCCCGGGTGCCAGGGGCGTGGCCGAGTGGGTGTGGCTGACAAGTGGGCGTGACCACCAAGTGGGCGTGGCCACCATGTTGTGGTGACCCCCAACCATAAAATTATTTTCATTGCTATTTCATAACTGTAATTTTGCTACGTTATGAATCGCAATGTAAATATCTGATATGCAGGATGTATTTTCATTTTTACAAATTGAACATAATTAAAGCATAGTGATTAT
>NW_015388924.1:13514-16384 GCF_001527695.2 Protobothrops mucrosquamatus
TTATTCCAGCTTGCAGGACTGGCCTAGGGTAATTTTTAGAGGGGTTTTAATTATATTTTAATTGGACAATGTTCAAATATTTCTTTTAATTAATTTTAAATTTGTAATTGTTATTTATGTATTTTAATTGATTGTCAGCCGCCCTGAGTCCGCGAGGAGAAGGGCGGGATATAAATCCAAATATAATAATAATAATAAAGGTGGGATGTGGGCTAAGAGCCCAGCTGCGCCATTTCCCCAGGGATACAAAGCAGTAATCTGGCATCTATTACTTTGCGTATAAGAGGTGGGCGTTCTTTTCTCCTTTCTGAAATCTATAAACGTCCGTGCATATCTTTTATTTTATTATTCCCCTCCAATTCGTCTTGTTTCGTTAATAAACACTGCAGCAAACCTGACCGAGCGGGGAGTCGGTCTCTACGTGAGCTCAGATTAAAAAGGGAAAGCACGACAGAGGAAGGAACAGCTCCTCTGAACATTTGCCCAGCTAGGGAGTAAGAAAAAACTAGGGCAACATAATGCTGCATTCCGATGGTGTCACCCCCAAAGTGCATCTTCTGTGCCTGTTCTGCAGCCCCTTGGCCTCCTGTTACCCTATTAATATTAATAATCAGCCTTTCAATAATAAAGATACAAAATGATGACCTTAAAATGCCGTTTAAAAGGCATTTGGTGGCTGCTATACCTGCTTGGACCACAGGATGGCACTGTTTTCTGTCCCTTAGCAATAGCTTTGAGGCCCTCAAAAAAGGCCCAGGATGGCCTCAATGCTAACGCTATGCGACAGAAAACCGTGCCACCCTGTGGTTCAAGCAGGTATTGCACCCCCGCAAAGAAATAAACCGTTTTAAGGGCATTTTAAGATTATTCTGTATCTTTATTATTGAAAGTCTGGTTATTAATAAGACAACAGGAGACCCGTTTGCTGCAACGCAGGCACAGAAGACGAAATCCTGCTTCAAAACCCTTAAACCTAGTTAAGAAGGCCTACGATGGCCTATTAACATGAATAAGGTTTTAATAATAAAAGAATAATCTTAACATCCCATTAAAAAAGTTTACTTATGATCACAGTCGAACCCAAATTTTATGTTGTTAAGTGAAACGTTTGTTAAGTGAGTTTTGCCGCATTTTATGACCTTTCTCGCCGTAGTCGCTAAGCCGGTCGTTGCCATTGTTAAGCTGGTGACAGAGCTGTTAAGTGAATTCGGGGGCCCCCCAATGACATCGCTTGTCCGAAGGTCACAAAAGCTGATCACGGGGGCCACAGGACGGTGCCACCGTCATAAGTACGAACCAGTTGCCGGGGTCAGGGATGCGGGTGGCCGAGAGGCCAATTTCCCCCCCCCCAACATACATAAACAGATGCTGGGATGAGATTCAGGGTACAGTATAATTTCTTCCTTTAAAAAGGTTGCTTGTTGTTTCTCAAAACTGACCGTATCGGCTGCCCGGGGGAAGAGAAAACCTTGTGGATGGGGGGAGGGTCAGGGACGTGAGTGTCGAGGAGACCTCGTTTTTTTTTCAACCGGAACACAAAAATAGATGACAGGATGAGATTCGGGTGGAATTTCATGCTTAAAAATGGTGCTGGGTTCCGTTTTTAAAACTCGACTGTATCTGGCGAAAATTCCTAACCCCTAGAGCAGTGGGGGTGAACCTATGGCACGGGTGCCAGAGGCGGCACTCGGAGCCCTCTCTGTGGGCACACGCACCGTTGCCCCAGCCCCGCCTCCTCCCATGGCCCCCTCCTCCCCAGCAGCCCCCCTGTAGGAGAGTCACCCCCGGGCACAGCCCACACAATGCTGCCCAGCCAAGGACACAGTAGCCGGGCAGTGGGAACAAGCCCTTGCACCCCATTGCGCGTAGATGGTGCTGCAGGGCACGGGCGGAGGGCGTGGCCACTATGGCGCTGCTGGGCTGCCTGGGGGATCTGTGGCAGGCCGTGGAGGGGGTGGGTGGTCCAGCGGGCACGGCAGAGCGGGGACGGGTGGGGTGGTGGTTTTGGGGCACTCGGTCTCTAAAAGGTTCACCATCACCGCCCTAAAGGTCTTTGGTAGTTGTGATCTGGAAGGTGACCGTCCTTTCTCTCTCTCTTTCCGTGCCACGATCTTCCTTGGTCCGCTCCTCTTCGGTGCCACAGGGCCAAGCGGGGGCCGTTCCTGCCACTGGAGAGGTTACCTGACTCCCAGCCTCTCTGCGGGATGCCACAGAGGGACGGGGGGGTGGGTGGGGGGGATGTCCCGGGGCGTCCCACGCAGGGCAGCGGAAGGAGGCGCCCAGGCCAGTGTGCTGTTTCGTGACTAGGGGGTGCCATGGCAGGGCTCCACAGAAGGCCGACTGACCCTGTACCGGTGCCAATCCTCGGTGCCAATCCCCCTTGAGAGCAAACTTTCAAGAAACAATCTGTGGGGTTTGATGCCAGTCTTCCCACACACCCCCCCATTTTAACACACGAATAAACAGATTTCCATACAGGAAGCAACAGGAACCGTTTGGCACCTGTGTGAGTCGGAACGCACACCCACACCTGCACCCAGGGTGTAGCGGGACCGTCTCATGCAAGGCGGCCGGTGCAGCTTCTCCTGTGGCTTGAGGGAGCCGGGGGGGGGGGACATGATGTAATCGGAGCCTGTCTGGAGCGCGGCAGGAGCCCGGGGGGGGGGTGCTGGGCGCTCACCACGTGCCGCCTCCGGTCTGAAGATTTGATGAAATGCCCCTATTACGATCCAGGGATCCGTGGAGCAAAGCCAGCGGACACCTGATCCCCTGGAGCCTCCCGGAGCCCAAGGCTGGAGCTCCGGCTCGTCTCTGCCTCCGGCCTCGCTGGGAAAAGCCGCCTCGGGGACCGGGGGGGGGCATGGCTGAGC
>NW_015388924.1:17653-20967 GCF_001527695.2 Protobothrops mucrosquamatus
GGGGGGGGGGGGGGGAAGAGAGAGGAAATTTGGTCAGCCAAAGGTTAACAGATGACCCAAATTGGCCCGGCCTCCAAGGGTTCTGGGCTTGCTGGCTCTCACGCTGGGCTCCGTCTCCCTTTCGTCTTTCAGGATGCCACTTTCTTCACGCGGAAAGAAATCCTGAGGTGAGACCTTCCCTGCGGCGCATTCCTTCCCGTACATCCCAAAGCTTTTTGAAGTGTGGGGATAGAAAAAGCGGATTTTCGACTTTTTCCCAAGCTGAAGGGAGGCCCTTATCCTAGTTGTGAACCGTTGCAAAGGCTCGGCGCCTTCTCCTTAGGCCGGCACTTGCACAGGGCTCCAGGCAGCAGGTTGACAAGTAGCAGCCAAGGTGTGCGTGTCTACTCAGAAGTCGGTCCTCTAGAGTTCAGCCTGCTTTTTATTCCAAGCTAAAGTGCCACCATTGAAAAGCAATGCAATTTTAGGATCTTTTTGAACACAGATTTATCACGCAACCCCCCCCCCCCCACGTGCTATAAGGGGACCGGGTCTTCTCTCCCTTCCCTGGGTGGTTCTTGCAAGCGGGCAGGGGGGGACCCGGGTCACGCTGGGTCAGGACATCAGGGAGAAGAAAGAGCGCCTTAATCAGGAGGAAGCTGCTCCCCGTTGCCATTTGTCACAGCTGGGAGGGAAGCCTGCTGTTCATGAAACCCAAGTCTGGGCCTGTTTTCATCTCTGGCACGGCAGCCAAGCTGCCATAACAGCATCATGAACCAGGCTCTGCATTATTGATCAGGGAGGGAGGGAGGCTCTTCAAAACGTGGCCTTCCTTCTGCTCTTCCCCATGGCCCACGGAGGAGATAAAGAGGTTCCTCCTCTTGCCCCCCCCACTTGGTTTGGAACCACCCCGTTGGCACTTTTTCATGACTTCGGCCCCCAAAGTCCCACGTTCGAGGGTCCGAACTGCAGAAGGAAGCGACACACTTAGATCGGGGCCGAGGGACGGTGGAAGGTGTGCGGGAAGGGGAGAGCCACCGGGGGAGGATGTTTTGGGGAGCGCCGTTGCTTGGGCCGTCCTCGGAAACGGGAACCCAGGCCGTCCTCTGACCTTTGGGAGGCTGCCGTGCGGCCGCCCAGCCTGACCGGTCCCTCACCGCAAGAGATGGACTCTTCCCTAAATGCCAAGACTTGACAAAGCATGGGGCCTCCCCCCTCAAAAAACCCCAGGACGTTGAAATCCTTAGCAGTCACCCAATCCGCTGCCATTCTCTCCCCCCTCCCCCCATGGGGCAAATGCAAAGGACCCTCCCTGTTGTTGTTAGTTGCAAAGTCGTGTCCGACCCATCGTGACCCCATGGACAACGTTCCTCCAGGCCTTCCTGTCCTCTACCATCTTCTGGAGTCCATTTAGGCTCACACCTACTGCTTCAGGGACTCCATCCAGCCACCTCCTTCTCTGTCATCCCCTTCTTCTATTGCCCTCCATCTTTCCCAGCATCAGGCTCTTCTCCAGGGAGTCCTTCCTTCTCATCAGGTCCTTGAGTTTCAACTTCAGGATCTGGCCTTCTAAAGAGCAGTCAGGGTTGATCTCCTCTAGGGACCGACCGGTTTGATCACCTTGCAGTCCAGGGGACTCGCGGGAGTCTTCCCCAGCACCAGAGTTCAAAGGCCTCCATTCTTTGGTGCTCAGCCTTTCTTACGGTCCAGCTTTCACAGCCCTACATTGCAACTGGGATCCTCCCTAACCCTCGGGAAAACTCAGAGGTCCCCATTGGGAATGCAGGATCCGGTCCAGGCCGAACCCCTGCAGGTCCGACAGGCTGATCCCCAAGTGAGCGGAGGAACCAAAATCTTAGGATACGTTTGCCAACTCAAGGGGGGCTCCGGCTTTTCTCCTACAGTCCAGGGGCCGAACCGCCCAGGGAGGAACGATTGAGGGAACTGGGTGCCTCAAGGCCTAATGGAGAGGAGGACCAGGGACGAAGGGACGGCAGCCTTCCAGCATTTGTGGGGCGGCCACAGAGAGGAGGGGGGCATCGACCTATCCTCCAAAGCACTGGAGGGCAGGACGAGAAGCAACGGGGTGGGGTGGGGCGTTGTGGGTGCTCCATCGCTTGAGGTTCTCAAGAGAAGATTGGACAACCGTTTGTCCGGGGTGCTATAAGGTCCTCCTGCTTGAGCAGAGAGTTGGACTAGAAGACCTCGCAGGGTCCCTTTGGGCCCTACGATTCTATGGCTCTGAGGGCACCTGGATGTCCACACGCCAGCCGGAGAAGACTTGGAGGGTCTCCCACTGGGGTCCAGGGAGATTTGGTTCCATGCAAACAGGGGGTCCGAAGAGGGGCCTTGTGGCTGACGGAGGACAGGCTGGAGGGAACCGGGAAGGTTTCCTTTTGAGGCAACTGGAAGGGGGGACACGGCGACACGACCCAAAAGAGGGTCTCTCTCTTGAAGGAAACTCTACATCCTGGAACTCGCAGCAGCACAGAATAAAATTATGGAGCAGAAGCAGACGAGAAAAAGCTCGAGGGAGGAACGGTCCTTCCACCGCCCAAAGAGGCAGCTGGGCCTGGCGCCGAAGGCCCCAGGGCAGAAACCAGGAGACGAGGAGTTCTAGTCCCACCTTAGGAGTTCTAGTCCCACCTTGGGCCAGCCAGCCTCTCGCTCGCTCGCTCAGCCCAGCCCGCCTCAAAGGGTTGTCGTGATGGGGAAACCGGGAGAAGGAAGGAGCCTTCATTATGTTCATAGATAAATAAATCAACCCTAAGCGGGGGGGGGGATGCCGGAGAGCAGCCCATCTTGGCAGCGTCCCTGGAGGGAATGGGGGTGCTTGGCGAGACCCGTGCAGGGGGGAAGATGCCTTTGTGGGCCATGGCGGCCTGTTCCCAGCCCAAGAGGGGTGGCGCCGGCGGGGGTCCCTTGGCTTTGGCTGACCGACTGAAGACAGGACCCGGCCGGGGCCTGCCAGCCGAGAAGGAGATCTCCCCTCTCCTTCCTTCCTTCCTTCCTTCCTTCCTCCCTCCCTCCCTCCCTCCCTCCCTTCCTTCCTTCCTTCTTCTTCCTTTTCTTCCTTCCTTACAGATTGTTTGACAAGTACCGGGACTTGGCGCCCCAGTTGGTGCCCCAGGACTACACCAGGAAGCCCAGCGTGAAGCTCCCCTACGAACTCATTGCCAGCATGCCGGAGCTCAAGGTACTACGGGGTGGAGGGGGACAAGGGTCTTCCCTGCTGGGACGGCAGCCAGTTTGGCCCTCAGCATGCTTGGGAAGGGGTGTGTGTGTGGGGGGGGGAGGCAAGACATTCAGGGCTGGTCCTGCCGGGCCCGGGGGGG
>NW_015388924.1:22183-24287 GCF_001527695.2 Protobothrops mucrosquamatus
GGGGGGGCTCCTGTGAATTGCGGCTTTCGGGGGGGGGCTTCTGCAGGGGGCGGCCCTGCCTCCTGAAACCTCAGTTCTCCCGGGGGGATCCAAGGGGACTCCGGACTCCTCTGGCCGGGTGACAGGGATAGGACTCTTCTAGGCTCGGCCAGGAGACTCGGGTTCAAAACCTGCCGCTGAGGGAAGCGGGTGTGCTTAGCCTAATGGAGAGAAGGCTCGGAGGGGTTAGCCGACTTCCCACACTGGAGGGGCCGCCAGAGGGAAGCGGGCGTGGAGTTATTCTCCGTGGCACCTGCGG
Source organism: Protobothrops mucrosquamatus (assembly GCF_001527695.2). Classification (NCBI taxonomy): domain Eukaryota; kingdom Metazoa; phylum Chordata; class Lepidosauria; order Squamata; family Viperidae; genus Protobothrops; species Protobothrops mucrosquamatus. The sequence goes on from NW_015388924.1 coordinate 22,482, forward strand.
GCAGGGCCGGGAGCAGCGGGCGGAAGCTCACCAGAGGGAGATTCGGCCAGGAGGGACCACCAGAGCAATTCATCCAGGGAAGGAGCTTCCCACCATCACTGGAGGCCTTTTCAGGAGGAGATGGGACAACCCTTTGCCCAGGAGGGGGTGACGACTCCCCTGCCTTCGGCGGGGGGCTGGACTAGAAGGCCTCCGAGGTCCCTTCCGGGCCCGTCTGCGACTCCACGCCTTCTCCTGCCCTCCGTCCCTCTGCAGGACAATCCCTTCCGCCAGCGCATCGCCGAGGTCTTCTCCGAGGACGGGGAGGGCAACATGACCTTGGACGACTTCTTGGACATGTTCTCGGTGATGAGCGAAATGGCCCCGCGTGACCTCAAGGCCTACTACGCCTTCCGAATCTACGGTGAGCGGGCGGGAGGGGGCGGAGGGCGGGGAGGGTGCCCGGAGGATGCTGCAGGCTGCTCAGAGGGAGGCCAGGAGCGGAGCGGGAGCCGCTGCCTTGTCCCTCCTCATCGGCACCACCAAGGACACCGAGGCCTCCAGCCAGGCGCTCTGGGCCAATGAGCTGGAACTCCCGGAGCCCCTCCCGTTGCCAAGCTGTCCCAAAAGGAGGGTCCCTGGCAGACACCTGCAGCAGAGGGGGGAAATGGGGGGGGAAATGGGGGGGAAGCTGGCCGAGGGTCCGAGGGGCAGCACCGAGCATGGTTCCTAAGCCAGGAGCCGCTGAGGGTCCGAGTCTGGACCTGGGGGGGGCTCCGTCTTCCAGACGAAAGAGGCCCTCCCTCCCTCCTCCATGGCCAGGGAGGGAGCAGCTGAGGGCCGGCACGGAGAGCCCCCCCTCTCCGGCCAGCGCTGAGCCTCTGCCGGGCCTCCCTTGGCAGACTTCAACGATGACCGCTACATCTGCAAGTCCGACCTGGAGAAGACGGTCAACAAGCTGACCCGCAGAGAGCTGACCCCGGAGGAGGTCAGCCTGGTGTGCCACAAGGTGATGGATGAGGCCGACCTGGACAACGACGGGAAACTCTCCCTGGAAGACTTCCAGCACATGATCGTCAGAGCGCCCGACTTCCTCAGGTAGGGAGGCCACCCCCACCCCCCCCGCCGGCCTGTTCTTCTCTCTCTGTGCCATTCCCTCCCTCTCCCTCTCCCCCCTCCCCGTTGAGTGGGAGCCCTCCCTTCAAGCCAGCTGGGAAACTCGGCATGGCTGGGCTTTGGAGAACCACCGCCCAGAGACCCCTGAAGAATTTGGCTCAGGGGGGAGCCTCGAGGGCCCCCGAAATAACCAGTGCCGGCTGAGCCAAACCACTTCTGGCGGGCAAAAGGGTCGTGGCCAACCGTCCCCTCCCCCCCCCCATCTTCCTTATCTTCTTCTGTGCAGAAGGCCATCCAGCAAGACCCTTGGATCCCCCTGGGGTGGGGTGGGGTGGGGGGCTCCCTCTGAAGAGGCCGGGGGCTAAAGGGGGCGGGCGGGGGAGGCGAAGCCCAGAGGACTGGAAGTCGCCAAGCCTGGCAAAAAAGCCTGCTGGACTGAAGCCACAAAGAAGAGGGAGTCAAGCTATTCTCCAAAGCGCCTGAAGGCAGGACAAGAAGCAATGGATGGAAACTCATCAAGGAGAGAAGCAACCTGGAACTAAGGAGAAACTTCCTGACAGAACAATTAACCAGTGGAACTACCTGCCTCCAGAAGTGGTGAATGCTCCAACACTGGAAGTTTTTAAGAAGAAACTGGACAGCCATTTGTCCGAAATGGTTTAGGGTTTCCTGCCTGAGCAGGGGGTTGGACTAGAAGACCTCCAAGGTCCC
>NW_015388924.1:24981-31288 GCF_001527695.2 Protobothrops mucrosquamatus
GTGATTGGCAGTCCGAACCCTCTTGACTGGCAGTCCGAACCCTCTTGGTGATTGGCAGTCCGAACCCTCTTGGTGATTGGCAGTCCGAACCCTCTTGACTGGCAGTCCGAACCCTCTTGGTGATTGGCAGTCCGAACCCTCTTGACTGGCAGTCCGAACCGTCTTGGTGATCGGCAGAGAGACACGAGGGCTGGAGGAGGAGAGGGACCCCCCTCCCTCTTCCATTCCACAATGATGAAATGGGAATGGGTCGTGTTTTTTTTTTAAACTAAACCGCAGGAAGACCTTTCATTTTATTTTTACAAGTCGGAATTCTCCCGTTTGCTTCCCCGGTGGGATGAGCCGAGCCGAGCCGAGCCGAGCCGTCCCCCGCCCTGGAAGGAAGGCGGTGACTGGCCGGGTGCGCTGCTATGGGGGGGGAGAGAGTCGGTGTGGGGCGGCGGTGCCGGAGTCCGACCTCGGGCGCCGCTGGCACGGACCGGACCGGACCCGGAAGAAGAGGGCGTTCCCCCGGCGGGGTGGGGGGGTTCCTTACGGGGTGGGGGAAGACAGACTGCCTGACCACCGGTGGACCGGGATGGCATAAGGTCTTCTGCCTTGACCAGGGGGTTGGACTAGAAGGCCTCTGAGGTTCCTTCCAGCCCCAGGATCCCATGTTCTGTGCTCAGCCCGTTACAAAGTCTTCACGCTGCGACGGGCTTTCAGCGCTGAGTTCCTCAAGAAAAGGAAACGCCGGGGAGAGGGAGAGGGAGAGGGAGAGAGAAAGAGATAGAGAAAGAGGAGAGAGAGAGAAAGAAAGAGGGAGAGGGAGAGGAAAGGGAGAGAGAGAAAGAGAGGTAGAAAGAGATAGAAAGAAAGAGAAAGAGGAGGAGGAAAGAGAGTAGAGAGGGAGGGAGAGAGGGAGAGAAAAGGTAGAAAGAGATAGAGACAGAAAGAAAGAAAGAAGGAGAGAAAGAGAGAGAAAGAGGTAGAGAGATAGAAAGAAAGAGAGAAAGAGAAAGTGAGAAAGAAGAGAGAGAAAGAAGAAAGGGAAAGAAAGAGAAAGAGAGAGAGAGAAAAAAGAGGAGAGAAAGAGAAATAGAGACAGAAAGAATGAGAGAGAAAGTAAGAAAGAGAGAGAGCGAGCGAAAGAGGTAGAAAGAGAGAGACAGAAAGAGAGAGAAAGAGAAAGAAAGAGAAAGAGAGGAGAGAAAGGTAGAAAGAGAGATAGAGAGAAAGAGGGAGAGAGGAGAGAGAGAAAGATAAAGAGAAAGAGGAGAGACAGAGAGAAAGAGGAGAGGGAGGGAGAGGAAAGAGAAAGGAGAGAGAGAAAGGTAGAAAGAGATAGAGACAGAAAGAAAGAGAAGGAGAGGAGAGAGATAGAGAGGGAGGGAGAGAGGAGAGAGAAAGAAGGTAGAGAGACAGAAATAGAGAGAAAGTAAGAAAGAGAAAGAGGAAAGGAGTGAGAAAGGTAGAAAAGGATAAAGACAGAAAGAAAGAGAAAGTAAGAGAAATAGAGAAAGAAAAAGAAAGAAAAAAGAGGTAGAAAGAAAGAGAAAGGGAGAGGAGAGAGGAGAGAGAGAAAGAGAGGGAGAGGGAAAGAGAGAAAGAGAAAGAAAGTGAGAGAAAGAGAGAGAGAAAGCTACAGAAAGAAAGAAAGAGATACAGAAAGAAAGAGAAAGAGAAAAAAAGAGAGAGAAAGTAAGAGAGAGAAAGTAAGAGAAAGAAAGAGAGAGAGAAAGAGAAAAAAGAGAGGGGGGGGAAGACCCAGCCAGAGGAGGAGGAGAGGCTCCTTCCACTCCTAGGCAGAGCCTCCATGGCACCCTGACCTGCCGGGACCTGCCTCCCCTTTCTCCAGGCATGTCAAAGATCTCCGCCCTGAGCAGATCGCCCAGAGTGGGGGATCCCTCAGATCCCTGCCAACCCTAACAGGGAACGGATACGCCGGGCCTCCCAACCAAGCCCAGCCAGGGAGAAGAAGAAGAAGAAGACGGAGCAAATCCAGCAGGGAAATCCAGCTGCAGTTGAGCCCTGGCATCCGGTGGGTGGACGGGCGAGGCAGGTCTGCCAGCGGTGGGTGGGTCCCCTGGAGGAGGAGGAGGAGGAGGAGGAGGCTGCGGCGTGCCAAGTCAGCATTTCCCAGTGACACTTTGAGCCCAGTTCCAGGCTCCCAGTCCTGCCCCCGGGGAGGGGACCGAGTCTTTTGCCTCCTTCGGGATCAGCCGCAGCAGGGAACGTCTCTCTCTGCCCGCCCGGCATGAAGCTTCCTGGCGCCTCCTGCCGCCTCCTCCTCCTCCTCCTCCTCCTCTGGGCTGTGATGCTGCCCGAGGCAGGTAGGTCTCCTTTCCCACCTTCCTTTGGGAAGGGGAAATAGTATTTTGAGAGGGGCTCGGGGGGTGGGAGGAAGGCAGAGGCATCGGCCCCGGCCCCTCGGATGGAAACTGCAGGTGGAACGTGCAGGTGGTAAAGAGAGAAAGAAGTGGCTCTTGCCTTTCCCACGACACAACAAACACACCCACCCACCCACCCACCCACACCCTTTCTCCACCCCAGGCGAGAAGGGAGAGAACAGCTGGGAAGACCCATGTCCGAATGGTCGCAGAAAGGCCGCGGGAGGGACCCTTGACCGGGGTGCCTTGAGGGACGTTGGGGCCTTCACTGTGGGCCGAAAGGGCGCCCCGGATCAAGGGGAGGCAGGGCTGAAGGGGCTGCCCAGAGACCCCACTCGGCCACCCCAGAGGAGCCAGCTTCACCCGCCCCTTCTCCCCTCCAAACGTTCCCCGCCATTTCCAAGGGAGCCGTCGCTGTCCTGCCGCTGCCGAAGGGACCTGAACGGACGTGCCGGCTACAAGATGGGAGGATTCGCCCTGGAAACTTTCCGTGGGACGCAGGAAAGACGAAAGGCCCAAAACCTGAGCTCAGACAAGCATCCATCCAAGGTCCCCTGGGTAGTGGGGGCACCAGGCCGGGCGCTGGCCCAATCCAGGTGCCAACACAAGAGAAGGGAACACAACCTCTCCGTCCCTTGAAAATGTATAGCAGACTCACCAAGGTCTGCTCCATGCACCGGCTTTTTTGGCCGCATGGCAAAGCCACCCAGGCCAAATTACGGGGAGCGAGTTCCAGTCCCACCCCCAAAGCACGAAAGCCAGTTGGGGGGGCCCTCCGCCCAGCATGTCAGCCGTGGGTGGCGAGCCAGTGGGTCCGTCCCCGTTGCAGCCCAAGGGATCACCCTCGGTGGATCCGAACAAAGCAGATCCTGTACTTGCGGGGGAGAACGGGAGGAAGGAAAAAAAACAAACAAAACCCGTTTGTCGTGTGTGGGTATTGTTTACCTGTCCTTTCTCTTTGATTCAGCGTGACCGGGCAAATGTTGCGTCTGTTGTCTTGGGATCGTGCCAAAGGAAGACGCCCAACCCTGGGAGGGGAGCCCCGTTTTTTCCCCCACGGTCCTCGGGTGCCAAAGGGGAAGCGGGGCTACAAAGTGGAGACCCCAGGAATCTGATTGGCTGGCCACTTTGGGGGGAGCTGGGGGGCCCTGGTCTGTCTATTTGGGGGGAGGGTCATCTCTATGGGTAGGCAAAGGGCCCTTTCAGGAGGGGAAGCCCCTTGTGGAGGCCACGGGCCAAAGAGTTGGGGAGGGGGGATCCCCCTGGCTGCTGCTCCCTTGAGTGGGTGGGCAGGCCTTCCGTCCCCTGGCTCTTAGGTGGGCCTGGGGGAAGGGGAGGACTTTCTCTGGAGACAGGGAGGGTCAATTTGGGTCTGATATTATGGTCTGGCAGTGGATTCCTCCTGCCACAGACTGGGGGATCATAGAGAAGGGCAGGCTCCCACCTTCCCTGGAGGTGGGTCAAAACAAAGGCAGGGAACATTATCCCGGGTCAAAGCGGGAGGGGAATATTGCAAGGAAGAACAGAGACGATGCCTAGAAATGCTTCTCGGAAATAAACAACCGCTACTCCGAGGTGCAAATATGGGTATGAGCAATTACACCCACCCACCCACACACACACACACCCCGTGTCTGTTTCCCAACCAGGGGCCCAACAAGCCTCTTGCTCGGCTCGCTGTGGGGGGATCCTGGCCAGCTGCTCGTGTCGCGCCACCTGCGAGAACCTGGGAATCTGCTGCCCCGATTACTGGATGTTCTGCGTGCAGATCTCGCCCTCCTCCGGCACCCTGCTGGGCGGAAAGGATTTCACCGTCCTGAACGTGACGCTTGAGACGGGCGTCCCGGTGACCTGCAGGTGAGCCTGGAAAAGCATTTTGCGGTGCACGACGTCACGGGGGAAAAAAATTCAGGACTCGGCTTGCTTTGCCGATGCGGTCTAGCTAGGCTGAGCCGGAATGTGGTTAATGGAAGATAATTAAAAGTTGAGGTAGCTGACACAGGAAGAGTTGGTGCTGTCTCAGAGCCACAGACTCAAGGGGTCGGGAGGGACCCCGGGGGTCTCCCCACTACACGGGAGCCCCCCTCGCTCTGTGCCAGACAAGCCTCTCTTCTGTCTTTCCTGGGAGACGTCCACCGACGGAGCACCCAGAATCCCAAGAGGCAGACTGTCCCTCTGCAGGGGATCAATCCGAATAGAGCTGGAAGGGACCTCGGAGGTCTTCTAGTCCAGCCCCCTGTTCAAGGAGGAGACCCTTACAGAATCTCAGCATAACAGAGCTGAAGGGACCTCGGAGGTCTTCTAGTCCAACCCCCAGCTCAAGCAATCGTACTAGAGCTGGAAGGGACCTCGGAGGTCTTCTAGTCCAGCCCCCTGTTCAAGGAGGAGACCCTTACAGAATCTCAGCATAACAGAGCTGGAAGGGACCTCGGAGGTCTTCTAGTCCAACCCCCAGCTCAAGCAATCGTACTAGAGCTGAAAGGGACCTCAGAGGTCTTCTAGTCCAGCCCCCAGCTCAAGGAGGAGACCCTTACAGAATCTCAGCATAACAGAGCTGGAAGGGACCTCGGAGGTCTTCTAGTCCAACCCCCAGCTCAAGCAGGGGTCCAGGACTGTCCCTCAGGGACAGGAAATTACTCCTCACTTGGAGATTGTTCCTCCTTTTGGAAAGTTTCCCTTCGCTAGTTCTGTCCTCCCTTCCAATATTAAAATCTCGGGGCGGTGGGGGGGGGCTTCTTCACCCCTGGTGGGCCTCCCCCCAGATTAAGGCTAAGCCCGAAGCTCAGATCCAAAGGGCTCCTGCCCACGTCTGCCGGTCAGGCGACCCCTCTGAGCCCCTGCATCGCGGTTTCTGCCAGGTCTTTTGAAAAGGCAGCCCCTCCCACCGGGGACCCCTTTTGGGGTGCTTCAGGAGACCCTTGAGCAGGTTCCCCCCTTTACTGGGTCCTCCGGGCTCAGGGGAGGGTGTTTTTTCTTAATGTTATTCTTGCGTTAATTGAACCCTTGTACTCCGGTATGTAAGCTATTCGGTGTTGGTCTTGATTGGAGCAGCAGATAAGCCTAATAAAATAATAAATGGCAACAGCCATGAGCTTCCCCCCCCCACACCCCTCCCTTGCTCCCGCCCAGCCAAGAAACAGCGCCAAGAGCCACATCCTGGCTAGTGCACTTGAGCTGAACCCTCTCCAAAAGGAAGAAATTAAAGGGGGGGGTGTAAAAAAGACCCACAGATTAAACTCCTGGGCAGGGTCCATCAGTGGCGGCCACCTCCAGCTGGAACCGGTCCCGGAGGAGCGTTCCTCCTTCCACCGGGCGGCTAGGGACAAGCGATGCGCCGGCAGGATCCAAAGCTGGAGACGGTAACTGCCCTGGAGGTAGCCTTGAGGGTCCTACGCAGCAGCCAGCGGCAGCTTCCAACATTTTGTTTTGTCCCAAAACCAGGAAAAGGTCAGAAAATAGCATTCTGGAAAAGGAGGCAGTCCTAGCAGGAGAGGCAGGCTGGCTCCCCCCTCCCCCCCTCCCTCCCTCCCTACACACACACACACACACACACACACACACACACACACACACACACACGCATAAGGGGAGGGGATGGGAAACACCATCAGGCTGGCAGGGTTCATGAAAGCTCAGTTTGAGTCTTCCCGTGCGGTCCAGAGAACCTTGAAGGGCTGACCCCTCCAGAGTTCTGGACCTGGAGGAACAGAAATTGCAACGTGGAACGTTTTCCTGTCTGAAGAGCTGGAGAAGAAGTCAGCTCAGCCACTGATCAGGGCCTCGGCATACGTAGAGCAGGACCAGAAGCGGGACGCCTTACGCACAGTCACTCATGCTCTTGTCACCTCCCGCCTGGACTACTGTAATGCTCTCTACATGGGGCTCCCTCAAAGGAGCACCCGGAGGCTTCAAATGGTCCAGAATGCGGCCGCGCGGGC
>NW_015388924.1:32041-35575 GCF_001527695.2 Protobothrops mucrosquamatus
GGGGGGGGGTCCAAAATGGGCCACCATGCTGCAAGGCGCAAAAACGGCCGTGCTGTGGGGTGCAGATACAAGGCCCTGTACCATGCAAGAACGGGGGCAGGGCTAGTGAGTATCACACAGGCACGAGCCCCGCCCCATTTGCAGCACGTGTGTGCTCACGGCCCCATGCACGCATGCACGCGTGTACAATGCTTCCCTCTCCCTTTTCTTCCAGTCCACCAATCGACAATGGTGGGTGATCTCTGCTTCACCACCTCTACTCGAGCTTGCTAGTCGGTCGCTTCGTCTCCTTTTGTGCTGGGCGGGGCTCCTGCTCCGGGCGGCAGTGGTGGCCTGAGGCACCTGCTGTTGGTGGCAGTGGCGCGTGTGCCAACAGAGAGGGCTCTGAGTGCCGCCTCGCCATAGGTTCGCCACCACTGCCCTACACCATTCCAGACCAATGGTCACCCAACCTCTTCTTGGAAAGTTTCTGTTCCTCTGGTTAATTGTCCTCACTGTTAGGAGATTTCTCCTTGGTTCCAGGTTGCTTCTCTCCTAGATGAGTTTCCATCCTTGTCCTGCCTTCTGGGGCTTTGGAGAATAGGTGCAACCCCCCCCCCCCACCTTCTTGTGTAAGGCAGCCCCTCAAATACTGGAAGACTGCTATCCTGTCACCCCTAGGCCTTCTTTTCCCTAGACTAGACCTGCCCAATTCCAGCAACCGTTCCTTGTGTGTTTCAGCCTCCAGTCCCCTGATCCTCTTTGTTGCTCTTCTCTGCACCCTTTCCAGCGTCTCCGCATCTTTTTTGTATCATGGCGACCAAAACTGGATGCCGTATTCCGAGTGTGGCCTTACCGTCAGTTCTCGTGATCTCGATTCTGTCCCTCTGTTAATGCAGCCGAGGGACCAGGGTGGCTTTTTGGGCTGCTGCTGCTGCTGCTGCTGCACACGGCTGGCTCACCTTGAAGGGATCGTCCACTCGGACTCCCAGATCCCTCTCGCAGTTACTAATACTACTGCTAGTACTACCACACTGGGCCAGATGCCGCCTATTCTGAACGGAGGACCGAAAGGCGGAGGAGTCACCGGGGATGAACAAAAAGCCGATGTGGGCCCCCGTGAGGTTACCACCTGTGCCAGCGGACTAGGCAGCCTGGAAGGCAGCAGGTGCCCCGGGTGGTGGGAGAAGGAGAAGGGGCCCTGGAAGAACATCCGGAGGGCAGTCCAGAGAGAGGTGAAAAGGAAACGAAAGAGCCACGAGGAAGGAAGGCCCAGCACAGCAGCCTTCGGCACCACGGCCGGGCGAGGTGTGGAGAGGCTCGCGCCGAGCAGGCCTTCCGATGCTGGGGTTTCATGTCTCCTGGGGAAGTGGAGGAAAAAAACAGGGGGGGGTCTTGGTTGGGAAAAAGTTCCCTTGAGGGTCCTGGGACCCCCGTGACTGGCACGACTCCGATCCATGTATAGGGACAGGCGCGTCGCGGCATCTGAGCTCCCTTGCCAGGTGTGAGTCTGGGGTGTTCCCTGAGGGTGGGCAGTTCCTTCCCTGTTGAGGGGCGACCCCCGAGGGCCAGGAGATGCCCAACACCACAAGCAGGTGTGGGGAAAGCAGCTGTCCTTTTGGGGTGGGGGTGGGGACGGGGGGCTCCTCTGGAGCACGCTGCCCCCAAGGGGGCTCCGGAAGAACTGCAGAGTGCTTAGCGGCAGAAATAAATCCCTGTTCCTGCCTTAACTGTAGGTTTTAAGTGTGTATCGCTCTTGTTTCTCTTGTGTATTATTACTTTGTATCATTGTGTTGGCTTCAGCCGCCGTTCTTTCACACCCCTTGGAGTCAGTTGTCTGAAACGGTCTATACAAATTTAGAAATAAGGCATAAACAAAGGACAGAAGGACAAATAGGCCACAAGCCAGAAGCCAAACCCAGCAGGGACCCCCGCGGGAAAAGCCCCACGGAGAAGGGAGAGGGAAGGAAAAGCCCCATGGGGGAAAGTGAGGGAACGTGGTGGAAATGGGGGGAGGGGGAGGTGCAGGTCAGGTGGGTGTGGGGATGCAATGCCCTTCCGGACAGAGAAAGGGGGGTTCGCATGCCGGGGGTCTGCCCTAATCCTGGCCATTTGTTCTCCACCCGGCAGGTTCGCTGGGGCCACCCAGACCCGAGGATACGTCGGCCAGGACGGGCAGCTGCACTGCGTCTCCCCTTTGCTCTACGAAATCGGCCTGGTCAGCCTGGAAATTTCTCTGGATGGCGGGAAGACGTTTCCCTGGTCGGGAACTTGGACTTCAGGTGAGCGGCTTCTCTGCTTTTCCTCATCTGCCCGTCCAGGCTCCCCGCGTCCCCTTCTTCTAAGGAAGACGTGGTCGGAGGCCACGCGCAGCAAGCCGGGATAACGTCGTGTTCGTTTGGCAATGCAGGAAGCAACTAACCCGAGCCTCTTCTGCTTCACCCTGCAGTTCATCACAATAAGGTTCCCCTTTCCGAGAAGAGCATGCTGATCAACGAGACCAAGTGGCAATACTACGGCACCCCGGGGACGGGGGGACACCTGGCCGTCATCTGGAACTCACACGTGCTGCCCTCCAGCCACGTCCACCTAGAGGTTTGGGGATATCACGAAACAGGTACCCGGTTCTCGTTCCTGCAGGCCGCGTTCACCGTGCGAGGAAGGCCGTTTGGGTGGAGAAGGGGCCATGATCGGATGTTCGCCTTTCCAGCTGACGGAATGGGACATCCGTGGAAGAAATCGGCCTGGCTTGTCAGCTTCCAAAAGCTGCCGGGTCAACCAAAAAGGGGGCCGCAGAGAAGGCCCAGAGGGTTCGCCAGGCATCTCGGTGGGCGCGGATGAGGTGGCCTAGTTAGGGAGTGGAGCGCCTGCGGCCGGCGGTCACACCGCCACCCTGAGCTTTGCCTGTTTTCTTCCGGACGGAGCCAGCCGTAGTGCTGCCATCCGGCGGATTTTCAGGTTTTTGCTGCCCGTATCTGGCGCTCGATCTCTGGCAGAGCAGAAAAACTGAGGGCCACATAAAAAACGACGACAAGCCAGAGGCGGCTTCGGAAGGGCCGTCCGAAAATCCGCCTCGGCTGTGCCTCAGAGGGAAACCGAGGCGTTAAACCCCAGCCCGGCTGCAGCCATCTTGAGGCTTTTGCCTTTCGGAAGAGGAGCTGCTGCCGCAGAGGAAGCATGCCGTCCCCTGCCCCTTCCCGTGGCTCTTTCCCATGCCCCCCCCAAGTCTCACGGGGCAGGGAGCTCCAATCCCAGCCAGGCGGTCCTACCAGTAAAATGGCTGCTGCAATGAAAGGCTTTGGCTGTCTAACCAACCCCTTGAATTGCACCGGGAAGCCTGTAGGAAGCCAGGGGCAGCTTTATTTATTTATTTTCTTATTTTCATTAACTTATATGCCGCCCTTCTCCCCATGGGACTCAGGGCGGCTCACAGCATGTTAAAACAATATAAAACATTATCCCCTATAAAAGCCAATTAAAAACCAAATATTTATCGCTGTGTCTTATTAAAATCATTAAAATTGTCCCTATTTAAAATTCACCCTAGGTCAGACC
>NW_015388924.1:37368-64230 GCF_001527695.2 Protobothrops mucrosquamatus
TACCCCGGGTCCTCGGCTGATGGAATGCCTGAAAACCCGGCGGGCAGATGTCTACAAGAGGGACTCCTCCCTCGACGCCCAGCCAGGTCTCAGTAATACCCGCCAGGTCCGCACCCCCCTCTAAAATAAGATCTTGTATGAGGGGGGCCTTATTTACCACGGACCTGGCGTTACATAACAACAGCCGGTAGTCCCGGGCCGGGGGATCTAAGTCCCCTGGAGACCGAGTAGGGGCCTGAGGACCGGAGCACCCACAAGCTTGTAAATAGCGTGTGCGTGCTCCCCTAACCTAGTGGGGTTTACTTTGTGTGGTACCCCCCAAACTGCTGCTGCGTTCTAAGCCAATGGCAGGCTCCGGGTGGCCGCCCCCCACAGCCGCCCCAGGTAAAGGGCGTTGCAGTAGCCCAAGAGGGGAGTGACCGGGGGCCATCAGGAGGTCTCCTGATCAAGGAACGGGCACTCCGGGCGGCAGAAGAGGGAGCGGTGCAAAGGCTTCTTGGCCACGGCCGCCCTCCGCTCTGCAAGCAGAAGCAGAGAGTCCGAAAGGACCTCCGAAAGTACACACTACTAGCCCCATCTGGCATAACAACCGCAACACGACAATTCCTCATCACCGGGAAAGGCGGTGGCACTGCTTCAACGGGCCTAAAATGGAACCAGAGATGGATGGGAAAGGGGCTGCCGTCCCCAGGAGCCCAAGGCTGCCAGGCCTGCAGGCCTCCCCTCTCCTGCCCCCCCCGCCCCCGGCCCCGGCAGGACTGGGAGGGGCAGAGGGTTCTCGCCAGGCAGAGCCAAGTGGGCCGGTCTTAGGCCCAGGGACCTGCCTGGGTGGGAAATGCAGCTGCCGGGCTAAGGGTTTCCAGCCCCCCCCCTGTCCCAGCTGTGGCTTTTCTTTCGCCCAGGGGAACATTGGGGGGGGGGCAGTATCCAGCAGCCTCCTCGTGCGATGGCTTGAGGTGCAGCTGGTGGGATTATTCAAGTCTCTTCTTCCTTCCTTCTTTTTCCTTCCTTCCTTTCTTCCTTTTCCTTCCTTCCTTCCTTCCTTCCTTCTTTTTTCTTCCTTCCTTCCTTCCTTCCTTCCTTCCATCCTTCCTTCCTTCTTTCCTTCCTTTTCCTTCCGTCCATCCTTCCTTCTTTTCTTCCTTTTCCTTCCATCCATCCTTCCTTCCTTCTTTTTCCTTCCTTTCTTCCTTCCTTCCTTTTCCTTCCTTCCTTTTCCTTCCATCCTTCCTTCCTTCCTTCCTTCCTTCCTTCCTTCCCCTTCCGTCCTTCCTTCCTTCCTCTTCCTTTCCTTTCCTTTCCTTTCCTTTCCTTTCCTTTCCTTTCCTTCCTTCCTTTTCCTTCCTTTTCCTTCCTTCCTTCCTTCCTTCCTTCCTTCCCCTTCCTTCCTCCCTTCTCCAGGCAAGCCTTATTCTGACAACTGGACAGCTGAGTGGAAGTACCTCTACTCCTTGGAGCGGAACTACCCTAATCACGGACACTTCGCCTTCCTGCCTGCTCCCTCCGCTCAGCACGGGGGCTGGGAGATGGGCGCGCTGAGGATTTCAGCCAACGGTTCCTTGGAAGGGCAGCCGTGAGTATCCCAGGAGGAACTGCAGGGCAGGAGGGACGTCAATGCACTCCCGACCCGGACAGGCGGGCGTGGGAAAGCAGGGAGGGCGGCTACGCACGGCTGGTTGCAACAGGCTTCTTGGCACAAAAGGTCCACTTTCTCTCAAGCAGAAATCAGCCGATCCCACTGAGAGGCCTGTAGCCTCTCCCAGTTTCTTCCCGGTGAAGCAATTCAGCTTCTTTCAGCAAATAGGTGCCCCGTTTTAGCGGCTTCCTGATCTGGATTAATCCCCAAAGGTTAAACTGGGTCAGGCCCTGTCAGTATTTGGTATGGAGGCCACCGGGAAACGGCAGAGCTGTCAGTAGATGGAGAACTAAAGACGGCGGCATTGGCCGATCGTGTCTTCTTCTCCAGAACATCGCGGGGACGTCTCGGAGGTCCCTACGAGCCGGGCTCCACTCAAAGGAGTCGTGACTTGCGTTGTGTTTCAACATAAAACGGATCGTGCAAACTCAAAAAAGGCCCTTTCTTAGTAGAAACGATACGTCCCCAAGAGCAGATTCGCTTTTGCCCACTTCGTCTCCCGGTGACTTTTCCAGACTTTTCCAGACTTTTCATTCTTTCTCCCTCTGGTTCTCCCCAACGTCAGGAACGTGGCTGCCATCTGGAGCACGGAGCACGCCCTGGCCTGGCACCTGGAGGAGGCCTTCCGGATGAACTCCGCCGCCTGGGCGGCCGCCAAGTGCCAACAGTGGGACAGGAAGGAGGCCGACCTGCCCAACTTCCTGGAGGAGATCCCGGACTGTCCCTGCACTTTGGCCCAAGCCCGAGCTGACTCCGGCCGCTTTCATGTAAGTGCCCCGGTGCCCGGAGAGGTTCCGCTTGTGGCAGGCGTGGTTCCAGGCCGGCCGCGAAGGCAACGTCTGATCACTCTGCTCACAAGCCCTGGGAGGGGAAGGCTGTGGCGGTGCCTTTGAAGGGCTCCGGGTCAAAGCGGAGATGCTACGGGATGACCGTCCCTCTCATTTCTGGGGCTCCGCCTCCCAGAGACCCTCCCCTCCCCCCACACACACTCGTGATTGAACCCTGAGAATTCATTGCGGCAGGTGGGGGTGTGTGGGTGGGGGGCTTCCTAATGCTGATCCGCCTAGCCAGGTAGCCCGAGGTGGGGCCAGAGCAGAGAGGGAGACGGCCGAGCCCTGCGAGGGGTCCCTTCGGGCTGCAGAATGTAGGGGCCAGGCTCACACGGGGCCCTCCCACTCGTGGCCCCGTCTGGGAACGTGGGTTCACACTAGGCGGTGGCAGGCCGGGCACCGGGTGGGTTAGGCCGGCTTCTCATTACCCGAGTATCGGTTTCCTGTTGGCACCAGCCCCAGCTCAGCTCCACACCCGCTCTGGAGCGTGGCACGAGGGAGCAGGCCAGCCCGGGACTCTCCAGGAGATGTCGGGAATTGGGCGGGAGGCTCGCTTCCTGGTGGATCACTGGACCGGCCGGTTCCGCAGGTGTCAACACTCCCTCCTTGCGTGTGTGCCAGGATTCAGGGCTGACGGGCGGGGCCGAGCGACGAGGGCGCCAGGCTAGGAACCGGGAGGCTGGGAGTTCCAGTTCCACCCCAGGCAAGGGAGTCTCTCTGGGCCCCGTCCGTTTTGCGGGGTTGTGGTGTTGTGGGGAAACCAGGGGGAGGAGGAGGAAGGAGCATTGGGTGTGTTCGTGGCCTTGAGTTACTCACGAAGTAGCAAAGGTGGGATGCAAATCGAAGAAAAGATATAAACGATTACTCTCAAATCGCATCCAAGACCTGTGTTCTGTCCCAGTAGGCCGGCCTTGGAAAGCAGAACCAGGTGGGGCTGAAGGGGGAAGGGGGTGCCCCACATCAGCTCGGGGAGGTGGGGGGGGGGACGAAGGCCCTGGGGCAGATTCCCGTGGATTGCTCCAGCAGCGGAGTGATGCTCCGTGGCCCACATCAGATGGTGCGCAGACCTGTGCTGCGTATGGGGGGGGGCAGCATTGCATCGCTCGGGAGAAGCTGCTTCGGGCCGGAGGGACCAGCCGGAACCTCGTCCGAAGGCCTTTCTGAGGGGGGGGAGGGAAGCAAGTGAGCCAAGGGGGCCCCCTGGCAGCCCCTCTGGGTGGTACGCTGGGCACCGCCTTGCCCCAGAGCCTGCCCTGGCCCCAGCCTGCCGGCCTGCCTGCCCACCTTGGAAAGGGACCTCAGCCGACCCTCTCTTGGTGCCCCCCCAGGGGCAATTCCTGGGGGGGAGGGGGCAAGACCACTTCTGGGAAAGGGTGGAGGAGGAACTGCTCTCCCCCCCATCACTGCAGGAGGCAGGAGGTGCCGGTCACATCCCTGCTGGGGGGGGGGATTATCCAGATACCCGACCCAAAGCATGAAGGGGGCCCTTCCTGGCAGGAGGGGGAGGGTGGGGTTGTGCCGTTTCTACGTGCCAATCAAAGTGTCGGTCTTAACTTTGACAGCTGAATCGGCCCACCCTGGATTTTTGAAATCTTCCCCGTTCCTTCGTGCCAGATTTCATCGCGTTTAGGCCGGCCGGTTGCCAAACCTCACCCAAAGGCAGGCGGGGGCGAAGGGATCCGATCCTCCGGTTCGTGGCCAGGAGAAAAGGGGGCATAAAGCTTCAGCCCGCCTTTGGGAGCAAGCAGGGACGGGGGCACCTCTGCCAGGTGTGACCTTCAGGTGCCCAAACGGATATAGGGAGCGAGAAGGCGGAGGGGCCCTTTCGTTCCTCGGCTGCCCTGTTGGAAGACGCCCCTTCCTTTCCCTGGCTCTGGGAAGTCCCCCCCCTCCCGGGAGCTCTGGAGAGCAAGTGACCCCAAAACATCAAGGAGGGCCCCCCCCGGCCCTGCAGAACGTCCTCTGGGCTCACGGCCCGTCCACGAGAGCCTTGTGGCTGGTGGCAGAGGCTTCAAAGGGGTTAGCTCAGGGGTCTTCAAACTGGGCCCTTTGATGACTTGGGGACTTCCACTCCCAGAATTCCTCGGCCAGCGTGCCTGGCTGAGGAATTCTGGGAGTGGAAGTCCCCAAGTCACAAAAGGGCCTAGTTTGAAGACCCCGCCCTTACAGAATCATAGAGTAACAGAGTTGGAAGGGATCTGGAAGGTCATCCAGTCCAACCCCCTGCTCCAGCAGGACACCCTAGACCAGGGAGTGGGGAACCTTGGCCCTTCAATGACTTGGGGACTTCAACTTCCAGAATTCCTGAGCCGGCGTGCCTGGCTGAGGAATTCTGGGAGTTGAAGTCCACCAGTCACCAAAGGGCCCAGTTTGAAGACCCCTGTTCTATATACTGTATACTGAAGACCCCTGTGTTAGCTGGTGAATCTTATACCTTTTGGATGGAAATTGTGGAAATGGCAAAGCTGACCAGTCTGGTCAGAGGGGAAAAACAAACAAACAATGGAGACCTTTTTCAAAGACTGGAAACCTTGCTTAGATATTTATTTATTGTATGACACATTTATATCACACTACAATAAAAGCACAAGAGATAAAAATACAAAATATGAAATATAAACTCATAAACTTATGTGTAGAGGACAGTTGAAGTCCACGAGTCATAAAAGAGCCAAGGTTGCCTACCCCTGATCTAAGGGGGATAAGTAAATAAGCCTGACATCTTTTTACTCTTTCATTTCTGAAACGAAATCGGACAACCGACCGAGTCAGTTTCCAGAGATTCTGACCAAGCCGCCTCTTCCCATTTCAGACCGACTACGGGTGCGACATAGAGAAGGGCAGCGTCTGCACCTATCACCCCGGGGCAGTGCACTGCGTCAGGAGCGTCCAGGCCAGGTGAGGCCCCATTCCCTCAAGGCAGGAAGTCAACCTACACCACACACACACACACACACACACACACACACGCACGCACACAGAAACCAATTCACATGTGATTTAGCGCAGCGTACAAAGAAATAAAAACAATCCAAGATCACAAACTATCAAGAAGAAAAGAGTAACGAAACCCATTGAGCACCACCTCTCAATCCAAGGCCCGCTGGGGGTGGGAGCATCTGAGGGGGGTATCCTTGTTCCCCCCCAAATGCCTTCGGGTGTTCTCGGGACAATTTCCGACCATCTCCTGTCCTCCAACAGCCCCCGATACGCCGCGGGGCAGCAGTGCTGCTACAACGCTTCCGGCGCCCAGATGCTCACGGGGGACTCCATGGGGGGCAGCACCCCGGACCGAGGCCACGACTGGGGAGCCCCTCCCTACAAGAAGCCCCCCCGCATCCCGGGCTTCTCCCACTGGCTCTACGACGTCCTCAGCTTCTACTACTGCTGCCTCTGGTCCCACCACTGCGACGTCTACTTCAAGCACCGTCCCTCCAGCGGCTGCCAGAGATACCGGCCGCCCCGAGTCGGTGCGTTCCCCGGGTCTGGTCTGCCCCCCCCCCCGGATTCAGATGGACCTGGCTCCGGACAGGTCACCTCTCTCACCTGGGTGTCTGCGCTCGGACCGGGACCTGAGGAGGGAGGGAGGGCCCCCCCATTTCCCCTCCCCCCCAGCAATACTGCCTGGGGGGGTCCTTTTCAGCTGGGGTTTGCTGCCAGTGTCCCCCAGTGTCCTCCTTTGCCAGGGGCCCCCACCCCAGAGGCTGCCCCCGGCCTCAGAATCCGATGTGGAAGAAGGAAAGCAGGAACGGGCCTGCCGACCTCAGGGAAGGAAGGCCGGGGGTGGGGGGGAGCGTCTCATATAAGAGGGGAGCCCCGTCGGTTGGTCGGTTGGTTGTGCCCAGAACCCACAGCCACGAGGCGGAGTCCCTGCTGCCCCGGGGGTCTCTGTTTGCAGAAGGGGGCTCGCTTGAGGGGCCACGTCCGGTGAGGGGCAGGAGTGGAGGGCCAGAGACGGACCCGGCTTGGATGAGACTTGCAGAGCCTCCCCCCCCCCGAGCCTTTGGGCACCAGGGACTGGTTCCCTGGAGAGAGGATTTTCCGTGGACCCGGGGGGGGGGGCTGGTTTTGTGTGCTGCCTGCATCCCGCGGAGGGGGCTTCGCTTGTTTGCACGGACCGGTTGCTGGCCTGCCGTGGCCCATTGCCGCTCAACAGATGGGGGGGTTGGGGACCCCTGGATTAGAGGAAGGGTGGAAGGGATTCAGCCGGGCGGATTGAGCCTGTTCCCCACCGATCCCCCGTCGGGGGCAGGGACCCCCCCAGGCCTACGGCGTTGGCCCCTAGCAAGGGGGTGGGGTGGACTCTCTCAAAGGCAGAGCTACCGTCGGGGGAGCAGGTCAGGTTTCCCAGCCTCTGCTCCAGTTTGTGTTTTTCTCCACAGCTGCGGCGTTTGGGGACCCCCACTTCCTGACCTTCGATGGCCTCAACTTCACCTTCAAGGGCCTGGGCGAATACCTGGTGCTGGGATCCAAGCGGACCTCCCTGAGCGTCCAAGGCAGGACCCGTCGGGCTCGGTTGCTCAACGGAGAGCCAGGTGCAGGTCTCCCCTTTGGCCTTTGGCCTTTGGCCTTTTCCCCCCCTCCCCGGCCGTGTTCTCCCTCCCGGGGTGGAGGATTCATTGCTGGGAGGGCAGCCCAATGGCCGCATTAAACCACCACCAGTCATTGAGTCCACCAATCATTGAGTCCATGAAGGAGGAGGAGGAGGAGGAGGAAGAGGAGGAGGAGGAGGTGGAGAAGGAAGAGAAGGAGGAGGAGGAGGAGAAGGAGAAGAAGGAGGAGAAGGAGAAGAAGGAGGAGGAGGAGGAGGAGGAAGAGAAGGAGAAGGAGGAGGAGGAGAAGGAGGAGGAAGAGAAGGAGGAGGAAAGGAAGGAGGAGAAGGAAGAGAAGGAGGAGGAGGAAGAGAAGGATGAGGAGGAGAAGGACGAGGAGGAGGAGGAGGAGAAGAAGGAGGAGGAGGAGAAGGAAGAGAAGGAGGAGGAGGAAGAGGAGAAGGAGGAGGAGGAGAAGGAAGAGAAGGAGGAGGAGGAGGAAGAGAAGGAGGAGGAGGAGGAAGGAGGAGAAGGAGGAGGAGAGGAAGGAAGAGGAGGAAGAGGACCACTACCATGGGGGGGGTCCTTGTGTCCTTGTTCTGCCCCGGATCAAGGCCGATGTCCTAAGGGTTCTAACCGGGATGCCTTGGCTTCCCCTCCCCCGCTTCCCTGGCTTCCTCTCCCCCCCTTCAGCATGACCTGCCAGGGGGGACCGAGACCCCCAACCCTCCCTCCTCCTTGGCCTGTTGGGGCGACCAGGCTGGGCTAACTGAGCCTTCAGCTCCCGGCCAAGGGCTGCCCTCCCAGCAGGCAGGCGTGGAGGGGCCCCGGTCAGCCAGGCAACGTCCGGCCGGCCTCAGGGGTGTCCGGCTGAAGGGGAAAGGAGAAGTCGAGGGCCCAGGCGAGGCCCTGCGTGAACCAGGACTGTTTAGGCTGAATGTATCTCTCAATCCCCTGTCTCTTCTCCTCGGTTGTCCTTTTGATACCAAGAAAGGTGTCTCTAAAGATCAGATTTCTTTCCCTGCTCAGCCACAAGGCCCGGAGTTCCTTTTTAACTCTACCTGGGCTCACACCTTACCCGGTGGAGATTTTATTTAGTTACCTCCCCTCCCCCCGGCCTGTCTAAAAGGGAAAGTTAAGTCTCAGTTCAGGTGAAAACCAAGAGCTTCGGGCGTTGAGGGCCGGAACCCTCGGACAATTTGCAGCTGATTTTTCTCACAAGGGGGGAAGCTGCTGAGGCTCCCCCTCCCCCTCCCCCGTGCCCAAACTCCCTCTCTCCAGCACCCGATCTGCCCCACCAGAGCCGAGCACGGGTCCTCCCCCTCTCCCCCACCAGGCGAAGAAGGCCTTGCAGATGGAAGCCTGAGGGCGGCAGGTCCCGCCCTGCTCTCACAGCTCCCGGAGGGCACAAGACTGGGAGGGGGTCACCCTCATCCCTTTGGGGTGCAGGACGGGGCTGAGGGGAGGGGTGGAGGGGTGGAGGGCATTAGGGCACCCCATTTGAACTCAGTCCCCGCTCCAAAGGAGCCCCCTTGTGACCGCCTCTCCTCCCGCAAGAGGTCTCCCCCCTTGTCCACTCGCCTCTGCAGCGGAGGGCCTGCCCTCGTCCCCGTTGCAGCTCAGAAACTTTGGATCCCACTGCTGACACCAGTTGCGGTGGAATCGAAACGCGGGAACTGCCTCCCCAGGCCACGCTGGTTTTTAAAATGTCTGCAGCTGATCTCGGTTCAGTCCTGGGGAGAGCTGCCCCCTCCCTGCTCACCTCTTTGTAACTGTATTGCCCGGCAGGGGCCGAAGCCAAAGTGACAGGCTTCTCAGCGATCGCCATGCGGGAGAAGAACTCGGACGTAGTCGAGGTTCGCCTTCCGGGACATTCCCGACACTGGGAGGTGCTGCTGAATCAAAAGGCCCTCAACTTTTCTGAACAAACCTGGATGGACTTAAAAGGTGAGAGGAGAACAGGGGTTGAAAGAGGGGGCGCAGGGAGGGGAAACTTGCAGGAAACCCCTTTCGTTTCAAGGCCACGGGCGACCCCGGGCTGTCGGAGTTATAGAATCACGGAAGCATAGTTGGGCGAGCCTTCTCTCCTTAGTTAGTTTCCACCCGTCGCTTCCTGTCCTGCCTCCGGGCGCTTTGGAGAAGAGCTTGACTCCCTCTTCTTTGGGGCAGCCCCTGAGATACTGGAAGGCTGCTATCCTGTCTCCCCTCGTCCTTCTCTTCGTTAAACTAGACTTTGCTTTGTTTCTACGGACAGTGGGGGGGGGAAGGAGCTTTCTCCTGCAGGGAGGGGGGCAGAGAAAGAGACCCTTCGGTCCAGGGGATGCCCACCTTGGACAGGGCGCTGGGCAGCCTGGAGGCCTCCGATCGGCTACTGCGTGGAACGGGATAGCCGGCCGCCTCCTGCTCCAGCCTTGGCCCAAACTGTTCGGAACAGAGCCGGACCCCCCCCCCCACACACACACCCCAGCTAAGGAAAGAGGGGGTTTTGCCCTCACTCCCTCCCTCTCTCCCAACCTCCCACTCTCCCTCCCTCCCTCCTTCTGCCCCGACCAGCCCAGAGTCCCCGTCAAGGGGGCAGCTCCTTAGGGGACCCTGGAAATCCACCCCTTTTAGCCAGCCAGGAGGGGGCGAGTCCGAGCCACGGAGCCCTCCCCCCCCACTCACCCCCACAGCCCTGGGGGAATCCCACGCTGGCTGAAAAGGACCCCCAGGCTTGTCACCCCAGGCACAGGGCTAATGACAGTAATGGCCAAAATTGTGGAAACCTTTTGGGAAAAGTGTATTTTTGAGGTTTGACGGCTAATAACGCCACTTTTTTTGGGGGGGGTAGCACCATAAAACTATACATCAATGGAAAGATCATTTAATCAAGAATGTCATGCAGCACCGTTTGTTCAGTGATCTGTACTGTCTTCTATGAAAAGGGATAGCCAAATAGCCAGAAAAAAAGGAAGCATAACTTGCTCAGGTTGATCTCCGGTATCTTTCCTTCCTCTGACTGTAGCCAATGAGCATCAGTGCTTAGAGAGCCAATCGGGTGTCCTCTTGTTTTGGCCATGAGCCAATCAGATCACAGTAGGATCCAGTTATTGAAGCTGAGAGGGGGACATTGGTCAGGTTGTTATGTGATCACCATCAAGTTGGTTGGGGTATTTTTGTGTGCTTTTCATTGAGTGAGCTTGTAAAACATCATGAAATTAAAGTCATGGTGCAAAGAGTGGATTGGTCATGCAGAAAGTGATGTAAAATAATATGAACAAAATAAGTGAACAAGGCTACAGTTATAAAGAAATTAGAAGAAAAAATTGGTGGAAACGTAACCAAAGGTGGCATTTCTACTGTACACTTTTCCCAAAAGGTTTTCACAATTTTGGTCACTGCTGTATGAGGCTCGCTAGGCGGGCAGGACGTTCTCTGATTTGTTGTTTTTTTTAAAAAAAAAAAACACCCTGTATTGGTAAAACAGGGTCTCCCCTGGCGCTCATCCCCTCTTCTCCCACCTGCCCGGAGCGAAGCCTTCAGGGGTTCCCAACCGGGGCTGTTGGCACCGACTGGGGGGCTGCGAGACAGTATTCCAGGGGTCGCGAAAACTTGGGTTTTCAAAATTGATAGCGTGTACGCGTCATTCGTTGCAGTTATTTCGGACTTTTGTAAGGGGTGCGAGAACATGTCAGAAGTGGGAGGTAGAAAAGGCCGGGATCCTTCAACGATGCCCTTGACGTGATGGCCCGATGCCTGGAGGCCGTAAGGGTCTGGATGGGGAGGAACAGACTCAGGCTAAACCCTTCCAAGACCGAGTGGCTGTGGCTGCCGGCGCCTCGGCATAGTCAGCTGACTCCGTCGCTGACTATAGGGGGCGAAACTTTGGCTCCCTCGGAGAGGGTACGCAATCTGGGGGTCCTCCTGGACCCACGGCTGACACTGGAAGACCAGTTGGCGGCCGTGGCCAGGGGGGCGTTTTATCAGGTACGCCTGATCTACCAGTTGCGGCCTTATCTGGACCGGGACGCCTTGCGCACAGTCACCCATGCTCTTGTCACCTCCCGCCTGGACTACTGCAATGCTCTCTACATGGGGCTCCCCTTGAGGAGCACTCGGAGGCTCCAGTTAGTCCAGAATGCAGCCGCGCGGGCGGTGTTGGGAGGGACTCGTCGCTCCCATGTAACGCCGTTACTGCGCGAGCTGCANGGTGCGCTTCAAGGTGCTGATTATCATCTTCAAAGCGCTTCATGGCATCGGACCTGGATATCTCCGAGACCGCCTTCTGCCTCAGATTACCTCCCATCGGCCAGTACGCTCCCACAGAGAGGGTCTCCTCAGGGTGCCGTCAGCCAGACAGTGCCGGCTGGCGACCCCCAGGGGGAGGGCCTTCTCGGTGGGAGCCCCCACCCTCTGGAACGAACTACCCCCAGAGATCAGGGTGATCCCTGATCTCCCTTCCTTCCGCCGCGCCCTCAAGACATGGCTATTTAAGCTGGCAGGACTGGCCTAAGGGGTATTTTTAGCTGGGTTTTAAAATAATTTTTAAAAATAACAAAGGCCAAATTAAATATTTCCTTTTAATTACGTTTTAACGGTACTATTTTTGTACTTTTGTATTTGTTTTTATTAGGCTGTTAGCCGCCCTGAGTCCGCAAGGAGAAGGGCGGGGTAAAAATACAATAAATAAATAAATAAAATAAATCTTGGGGTCATCCCTGAAGGGAGGTGACGAGCGTGATTCCCTTCCGGCGTTCTGCCCGGCGGGGCCTCCGTTCAGCTTCCTCAGCGGGGACCCCGTTGAAGCGTCTCCACTGGCAAAGATAGGCCGCAGGGCAAGGAAGAGGGAGACACCCCCCCTTACACACACACACACACACACACACACACACACACACACACACACATTTTCCAGGGCCCACTTTCTGCTTCTGCCAGCTGTTCCAGCTCTGATGACATGGAGCAGCTGTGCCACCTGGTGGCCAGAGCAGGAGAAGACCCTCCCTCCCTCCGGGCACACCTCACCTCCCCTGCCGGTCAAGGCAGGCCTAAATGAGGCTCAGGGGTTGGCCTCGTGCCCCCAGGACTCCCCAGGGGACTTCTGAGGGGGGCTTCCCCTTCCCCAGCACCCTCCGAATTAGGAGCCGGAGGAAGGATTTACTTTATTAGGGGGCAAATGTCAATGCCGCCCTTCTGGGTGGGCCTTCCTGCCCCATGAAGCGTCCTCCTCCAGCGACGGCCTTCGGACAGGAAGGCGGGAATGAATTCTGCACTGGGAAGTAGATCGGACCAGGAGGCTTCTAAGGTTTTACTCCTTCATTAAATCGATGGGCCTCCCGTCTTGCTATGGCCGGGATTGCCTGAGTGGCAGATCCCTGCCCGCCGATTCTATCCACTCGTAGAAAAGCCACGGGAGAAATCGAAGTGAAGGACTTGGGCTGTTTTGAACTGCAAAATTTTATCCCTGAAATTGGCAGCTGTGGACCTTATTCCGGAAGATTCCGAGCCAGCCCCCCCAGAGTGCTCCAACCGATAGGGAGGGATCCCTCCGTCCCTGCTGAGGTTGGATGACCCGGAGCTTCTACGGCCTCCAACTGCTGAAGGGGGCGAACCTTCCGGGGGGGGCGTAACTCCACCATTCTTGCCAGTCCGGCCAGCCGGGGGGGGTGTCTGCCTCGCAGTGGCCAGGGTCTCGCTGTGTCTCCCCTGCAGGCCTCTTCCTCTACAGCAGCCCTGGGCAGAGCGTCATGGCGATGTTCTCCTCCGGAGCCGGCCTGGAGGTCAGGGGCCACGGAGGGAAGATGCTGAGCCTGACCGCCTTGCTGCCGGAGACCTTCCTGAACCAGACGGAGGGGCTCTTCGGGCTGATGAACGGCCAGTGGCAGGACGACCTGACCCTTCCCAACGGGACGGCCCTGGACGTGGCCAGCAGCGGCCCCCGGGAGCACTTCGCCTTCGGAGCAGACTGTGAGTGCGGCCGTTCTGGAGGGAAAATGGGGGGGAGAGGGGGAAGCAAGGCGGAAAGGATGATGGGCAGAGCTGGACTTTGGCCACCGGAGTCGCCCAAGACAGCCAGATCCTCTTGGCGCATAGGATCTGCAAAAGGGCCGGCCACAAGAGAACTCAACATGGAATAAATGCCAAAGGCAGGCGAGTGGCGGGGGGCTTGCAGTGGCTCCTGGGAAGTAAAAGAACGCCCGGTGCCCCCCACAAAATGTCTCAGGCCGTTAAAAGGAGCAGCTTTGTTAGATGTTATTCCAGCTGTACTAATATTGTTCCTCTGGCTGCTAAGGGCCTTGAGGGTTCCCCGTCTCCAGGGGCGACACCTGACCTCGCCAGTCGCCGGCGGAAGCGGGACGGGCGGCCCTTTTGTCCCTCCCAGGAGAGGCCACCCGTGGTCAGCCGTTTTAAACCATGGGAGGATGCCCCCACTTGATGCCCCCGTGGGCTCCACGTGGCCAGCTTATATTGTTCCACTGTCTTTTATTTATCGGTTTGACACGGCCGCCCGTCCAGCAGAGGCAATGTTGGTTTAGAAGCCTCCGGAGGAAGCCGACATGCCTGACCGAGAGATTCTGTGTCACAAGGAAAGTTTTCGATCCTTCTCCTTCAAGACTCGGACCGACCGTTTTCCTTTCTCCTTCTTAGGGGCGATTACGAACGAAACGTCCCTTTTCACCTACGACACGCAGGACCTCCTGCACGACTTCGTCCACGGGCCGAAGCACAACTCCTCCTTCGTCCCCGTCTTCTCTCCCCCCGAAGACGCCGACGCTTCCCTCCTGCAGCAGGCGGCTGCCCTCTGCAACACTGACACCTTCTGCCGCTTCGACGTCCTGACGACCGGAGACTTGGCCGTGGGGAACATCACTCGGCTGTCCCTCCACCGCTTCAGGAATCTCCAATACAACTTGCGGCCAGGTAACACACTCACACCCTGAAATCCCCAGCAGCACAGAGGCTCCCCCTCTGCCGCCTGTGGCCAGCGGGCGTTTTACACCCAGCACGGAATGGCAACACAAGAAGAGCACAATCTGGACCCACACAGTGACAATGTTCAGGTCGCTCTCCCAATCCAGCCTTCAGCTCCGTCCCTGCAGCCACTGAGTGCCTCCGGGTCTCATCCCGGCTGTGTGGTGACACCAACTCGGGTCCTCTGACCGAGTGTCCGGCAGCCCCCGGTCAGTCGGAGTCTGAGTAATGTGAGAACTGAGGTGAATGGATGAATGCCCCCCTACTCAGCCCTCAGGGGGGAGGGGACTGTAGCGCCCCTGGTGCGACAGGAGGGGGATTATGAGCAGCCCCCACAGCTCAGGTGGAGCTGCAGGGCTTGGCCAGGCGCCAAGTTCTTCTGAGGACACGGGACAACCGGCCCACCTCGAACGCCTGAAATGGGTCGAGCGGCCTTTCGAAGGGCACCAGTGACCCCCCCATGTGCGCTCTAGATGAGGAGAAAGGAGGGAAACGGTGGGGGTCCAACTAGGTGGCCCATCTCAGCACGGCCACCCCGGCCACCCCTGAAACAGACGCCAGAGCCACGTGGAGCCGGCCCAGGTGGGCTGGCCAAGCATCGGCAGCTCCCTTCGGGGTGGGGCGGGGCGGGGAGGGAGGGAGGGACTCTTATCTTCCTATCTGTCCAGCAACAACATGCCTGGCCCATTGAGGGGCTGAATCAAAACCCCTCCCTCCCTCCCTCCAGTGGTTTCCTGCAGCTGGCTGCCCCCGCCCTCCAACGGGGTGAAAGACGGAACCCACTACCTGGCCGGGTCTGAGGTCCGGTTCCGCTGCCATCCTGGCTACAGGCTGTTGGGCTTGGCGGTCACGAGATGCCAGGTGGACGGGACCTGGACGGGACATACCCCCAACTGCATCCCCAACGGAGGTAGGACCTCTCCGCAATCCCCTCCCCAGCCCCTCGCCCCCCCAACCCAAGGTTAGCGCTGTGGATCTGGACTTGCATGCTGGACCAAAGGGGGAAGGAGAAGCCCGTGGGGCGGGGGGGCAGGGACCACGGGGTGGCCTTGTGCTGGGGCTGCACAACAGAGGGAAGCGGCCCTCCAGCCGTCTTGATCTCACCTCTGGCTACTCGGTGGACGTATCATTGGGACGTTGTGACGCCCACTCCGCTCCTTTCCCACACACCTGCCTTGTGATGACCCACTTTGAAAGGGGCACCAACACAACATGCCTCGCAGGGGCGCTGCTCGGGGGGGGCACCTGGGGAAGGCGAGGAAACAAAGGGGGGGGCTTCCCTGGTGGGAGACCACCCCCCACAGAGAGGCTTTTCCACTTTCCCTGGGAGAGGGCTGGGGAGGGGCTGGGAAGTGAGGGGAGGGGAGGGGGCGCCTGGGGGGGGGACTTCCTGTGATCTGAATTTGCTCCACTTCACCGGAGCCTCCAGCTCAGCCCAGGGTCCCCATGGATGGGCGGGTGGGCGAGGGCCCAGAGCCTCTGGGGAGAGACTCCTCCCCAACTCCAGCCCCCCTGGAGAAGCTTCCCCCCCCCCCCGAGTCCGAGGCAGCTGCCCCTCCAGCCACCCTCAAAAGGATCCGGACAATCTGTCACCTTGGGAATCTGCCGTAGTCGGGTTCCCCACTCCTACTTCTGGGATTTGCAATACGACAGTTAAGTCGTGCGAGATACCTAGGGTCATCTAGTCCATCCCGTCCTTGCTCCGTGCAGGAATCCTCCCCCCGCAGCTTCTCCGCTGACGGCCTTCCTTTTTATGTCCCAGGAGCCTCTCTGCCCCTGCCCGGCTTGGCCTTTGCGATCCTGAAGGTTGCGTTCGTCCTCTGGCTGGCCTGGTGACCTGGCTGCCAGAGGAGGGGCTGGGAGAAGACCCTCGCTCAGCTCCCCCCCTCCCCAGGAAGGAAATCGGAAGAGTCCCTGCCACGGATGACGACCTCACGTCGCACCCCACGCCCAGCGGATCAGCACTGAACTCTCGGCCTGCCGCTCGCTCTGGGTCCGGGCAAAGGGGGTCCGCATCCAGCCAGCCCTTGCTGGGGAGGGGGGGAAAGCGGGGGGGGGAGAAGCCCTTTCATCAGCAAGCACGCTCTGAGGCTAGCTTCGTTCCCGGGGGAGGGGGCTCCCCACTGGGTCCCCTGCTGAAAGACGGGGCCCGCAGGCAGCCAGGCCGGCAGGGGCAGCCAGCAGCCCCTCAGCTGGTCCCTCAAGCGGCAGGGGCAGCCCCATCCCTGCTGCCCCAGGCAGAAGCCCAGCTGTGCCCCTCCTGCCTTGGGGAGGGAAGGAAGGAAGGAAGGAAGGCCCGGAGGAGGCCGGCAGGGGCCCTTGCTTCCTCTTGCTTAAAGAGCCCCCATGCCCGGAGATTGCCTAGATGGGCTGCTTTCACACGGGCCTCGCAGCCGTGACCCACCCACACCCGAGGCTGGTCCCTTGTGGGCTCAAGGGTGGCCCTTCCTGGGCCGTGGGTCACAATGAACACCCCCCAATCCCATCCAGAACGGGGCAGCCCCCCCTAACTCAGGGCTCCCCTCCCATCTGCCGGGAATGGGGCCTGAACTGTTTGGTGGGGCTGCCCCCCTGCCCTCTCCCCCCCCCCCGGCATAGCCAGCCCTCCCTGGCTCCTTAAAGGGGCCACTTCAGAGAGAGAGGCAGGGTGGCTTCTTTGAGGACCCTCCCCCAACAGCCTCCCCCCCCCCCGGTCCCGGAGGAGGCAGAGCAAGGACAGGGCCAGGCAGCCTCTGGCGAGAGAGGATGTGGCTTATGGGTGGCCTGGCCGGCCTCTCCCCCCCTCCCCTCCCCTCCCCTCCCCGCTGGGGCATCTGAAAAAGAGGGGAGTCCAAACAAGGGTCCCCCCCTCAACACCGCTGGTGGAAAGACGTGGCTGGTGGGGCCCTCTCCTGTGCCAGTGAGACCCTCCCTCCAAAATGCAGCCCCCCCTCCCTCCCCGGTGACTCTGCTCGGAGGGGGACCCCCGGCTGCCCAACAAATAAAAGTGCCCCCCCCCGGGATGAAAGAGATACAAAGCAAGGAGGCTCTTTTTTTTATTGAACACTCTCCTACAAATCACTCGGCACCACACGACAAAGAAATGGCAGCCACGGTGGGGGGGGTGGAACATGGGACCTGTGACTCCCTCTCCACCCAGGGACCGGGAGTCCCCCCCCCAGAGGGCGGCCAACGAGACACTCATGTGCTAAAAACAGACACGGTGAAATGACCGCAGGAGTGGACCCCCCAGCCCTGCCCTATCCTTTCAGTCCCGGCCCCTCCCCTGGAGGGGGAGGGGCTCAGGTGCACGCAACTTTTGGGGAAACACCTGGCCCTTTTGTCTTAAAGAGGCCAGGTTCCCAGCAGAGGGGGAGGAGAGGAGGAGGGGCAGGGGCAGTTTTTCCTTGCTGTCCAATGCTGCCCACCCCCACCCACCCCCTTCTTGGGGATTCAGGGTGGACACTCCGGCAGGGAGGCTGCCCCCTGTCTACGTCGGGTCCCAGGCTCTGCCAGCCAACCAGGATTCCAAGGGCCCGATTCTGATCCAAACTATCAAAAGCCCAGCCCCCCCCCCCGGGTGGAGGGGGTGCTAGGAGTCATCGGCCACCTCGGCTGAAACCACGTCTGGCCACGTCTGCTTTCCTTTCTGACCTCCCTGATGCTGAGGGAGAGGGAGAGAGAGAGAGAGAGAGGGAGAGAGGGAGGGAGAGAAAGAGAGAGAGAGAAGACAGAGACAGAGAGAAAAAGAAAGAGGGAGGGAGGGAGGGAGGGAGGGAGAGAGAAAGACACAGAGTGAGAGAGACAGAGAGAGAGAATGAAAGAGACAGTCAGAGACAGAGAGGGAGAGAGGGAGGGAGGGAGAGAAAGAGAGAGAGAAGACAGACAGACAGAAAAAGAGGGAGGGAGGGAGGGAGGGAGAGAGAGAAAGACACAGAGTGAGAGAGTGAGAGAGAGAGACAGACAGAGAGAGAGAATGAAAGAGAGAAGAGACAGAGAGACAGAGAGAAAAAGAAAGGGAGAGACACACAGAGAGTGAGAGTGTGAGAGAGACAGAGAGACGGAGAGAAAGAGGGAGGGAGGGAGGGAGAGAAAGAGAGAGAGAGAAGACAGAGACAGAAAAAGAAAGAGGGAGGGAGGGAGAGAGAGAAAGACACAGAGTGTGAGAGAGAGAGACAGACAGAGAGAGAGACAGAGAGAATGAAAGAGAGAGAGAGAGAGAGAGAGGGAGGGAGGGAAAGACACAGAAAGACAGAGAGAGAATGAGAGACAGAGAGAAAGAAAGAGGGATGGAGAGAGAGACACAGAGAGAAAGAATGAGAGAGAGAGACAGAGAGAGGGAGAGAGAAAGAGAGAGAATGAGAGAGAGAGAGAGAGGGACAATGGCTCACCCCACCCACCCCCATCTTGCACGGGACGGGAATTGTGCTGCCTCTCCGGCTACCTCCCTGCCCTTTCCCGCCTCCCTCTTCTCCAGGGGCCCAGTCGACAGCCTCCACCTCCTTTCCCCCCCCCCGACCCTCCCTTGGCAGCAGCCAGCCTGGCACCCCCCCACCCCACAGCCTGCAGGGCACAACCGCTTCCAGGGGAGCCTGTGGCTGGTCAGGGTGGGCTCCCCAGGGGTCCAAGCTGACTCTGACAGGCTCAGGGGAGTCCAGGGGGGGTCTTCCCTTCCCCTGATGCTTTGGGGGGTGCTGCGATGGGGATCGGTCCAGGCAGGGCCCACCAGGCAGAGCTCCATGGCCGGCCTCCAGCAAATCAGGGCTCCTGGACCTGCTGGCCAGAAGGACCGGCCCAAGGCGCCTGCTGTGAAGAGGATCACTGGCCTCTGGATCTCTCTGGGCTGCTGCCAGAGACCCCTTTCCCCGTGCCTGGCAGACGGACCCTCCCAGCCAGCCACCGGTCAGAGGCCGGTCCAGTTCGGGAGGAGGAAAACGCCGCAATTCTCCAATCTTCCGGGGCCGTTGCGGGACACCCCCCCAGCGTCGCAGCCGGTTGCGGGTGCTTCGTTGGCTTCACGCAGCCCGTAACGGGATGTGTCCCAGATCTCATCCTAACGGCCGGGTTGATCGTGGCCGAGACCTTTTGTGGCAAACGGGCACTGTGGACCGAAGCGCAAAGGGGGCAGGCCGTCCACCCTCGGTCCTGACAGTGGGGGAGGCGGGGGAGCCTCCTGCTGTGGGCCATGGCCTCTCGCCTCCCTCTGCACAGCCCACGGAGCCGAGGAGGAGGAGGAGGGCGGGGGGCCAGGGGTGTGTGCGAGGCAGACTCTATAGCTGGTGATGCTGGTGCTGTGGTGGGCTCCCCCAGGCCGGTCCCGGAGCCGGTCCGTTCTCCATGGGGGGGGGCTCGGGTGATGGAACACAGAAAAGTCCATGCTTGATGGAACGGTGGGGGGGGGTGATGGTGGGGGGGAAATTAGGCTGGTAGACATTTATGTGTTGCGGACCCCCAGAGACTGTTCCAACTCTTGCCGGCGCTGCTGGATCTGAAAAGGTGGAGGGAAGAAAAAAAGCAGTGGGTTGGGCTGCGGGAGCTTCCGGGCCCCAAGAGAAGGGGCTTCGAGGGCCAGCCCCCGCCCCCCACCCACCCCGCTCCACTGCCTTGCCTTGCAGTAGAAGTATCTGCTGACGGCCTCCTGGGACCAGGGCTGCTGGTAGAAGTCTGCCCTCCGCTCCTCCTCCGGGTTCCCCACCACGTCCGTCATGACCTGCCGGGCGAGAAGAGCCCGTGAGCGGCTGAGCCCAAACAGGCTCCCTCCGGGTCTCAGCGGAGGAAAGAAACCGACAATTCTGCCCCCTCCCCGCCCCGGCCCTTGTTTTCCCCGGAGCCCCTGAGCAGACCTGGGATCCCACGAGACTCTCCTCGGCGCGAGGAAGGGGAGGCCCGGGGCCTCTGATGCTGTGGGCCTCGTCAGCCCCCCACTCCCCGAGAACTTGGAGAAGCGAGCCTGACCCTCCGGGTGACGAGGAGCCCATGCCGGACTCCAGAGGAAGGGCGGGCCAGGGGCAAGAGCTTCGGGCCCCGAGCGGGGAAGGCAGCGTCTGGACGGAGGCAGGTGAAGTCCCGAAGGAGAGACCGGCAGGGGAACCGGAAGGGAAATGGGAGAAGGGGCCGCTCCCGACAGAGGACCCGTGGGGGTTCCCCAGAAATGGCCGGGTTCTTCAGAAATGAGCGCCGGCTCGCCGGGATGCGCTGCGCTCCAAAACTCTCCAATGCCACACGAGACGGTCAGGTGACCGAGCGGCTTTGAACGGTCAAGCAAAGAGGTTGCGGAAGAAAGAGGGGGGACACCAGACCCAAGAGGGACGCTGCCTGAGGGGGGAAACTGTGCCACCCACCCCCTGCGCCCCGAAAGAGGGAAGACGTGGAGCTGGGGACCCAGGGAATCCAGAATGCAGTGGTTGCCTTGACGGAGGCGCCTGGAAAAGATCACTCTGCACTAAGACAGTGTGTGTGTGTGTGTGTGTGTGTGTGTGTGTGTGTGTGTGTGTGTGTTACTAGAAGCCAGCAGCTTGTGGGACTCTTTCTTCCTTTG
The DNA here is from genome assembly GCF_001527695.2 of Protobothrops mucrosquamatus. Classification (NCBI taxonomy): domain Eukaryota; kingdom Metazoa; phylum Chordata; class Lepidosauria; order Squamata; family Viperidae; genus Protobothrops; species Protobothrops mucrosquamatus. Next base: position 57,835 of record NW_015388924.1, read on the forward strand.
ACTAGATTAGACGGGAAGGGAAGGGAAGGAGCTCAGGGTCCCAAGATTTAAGAAAGACACGGGATGAAGTGGGCCTCGGCCTCGGTCAAAGGGGAGGAGGGACGGATGGATGGATGGATGGGTGGATGGAAGGACGGATGGGTGGATGGATGGGTGGATGGCCTGGCTGCCTGCAGAATTCCTGCTGCAATTCCTGAGCCTGCCTCGGTTGCCCACCCCGTTTCTCTTGACCTTTTCTTAACCTTCTGGGACCCTCCAATCCCGAGAAGGAACCTCCTCGCCCACCTGGGAGCCTCCCCCACTGGCTGAGGGAAGCCAGGGCCGTTTTTTTGGTTACGCTGACCCACCAACCCCCCCCTAGGACCCCCCCTTCCCCTCCCGGGCCCTTCTCTGCCCTGGCTGGAGGGAGCAGCTCAGTTCAAGCCTTTCCCTGTGACTACGGGGGGTGGGTACTGAGGCTTCGTCTAAAGCTGCACGGGGGGAGGGCTTGCCCCCACCTGGCCCTCGAGCTGTGGGGGCGGCGAACCCCAGCTCGAAAGCCCCCCCCGTCGTCCTGCTGCACCCGGAGAGAAGGGAGGAGAAGAAAGCAGTCGGGGGTCTCTGGGGCGGCAGGCCAGTCCCTCCCCCCAAGGCCGAAGGTCCAAGCGCACCAATGCCCGGCGGCCCTCGGGGTCCCATCCCGGCTCGGGCCCCTGGTGCGCGGGGTGGGGGGCGACCGACCTTGAGGTCCCTGCTTTGGGAGCGGAGGAGGTCCTGGATGTAGCCCTTGGGGTCCCTGGAGAAGCTGAGCATGAAGTCTCTCTGGATCTTCAGCTGGTGGATCGACTCGATGGTCTCGTGGATCTGCAGGGCGGGCGGAAGCGGAAGCGGCTGGCATAAGTGGCCGGAGAGGCTTCGGAGGGTAGAGGCGCCTCTCGGCAGAGGCCCAGGGCCAGCGGTCCAGTGGGGGGACCCCGGGGGGGGTTAGGCCAGGGGGAGCCTGCGGGCCTCTCACTGAGATACGTAGTCATGAAAAGTTGGGCTTCCACCCCGGTCAGGGACCTCCGGGCAGCCCCAAAGGCTGGAGGGGGGAAGGAAGCTCTCCCTCAACCTGTCCTGCCCCCCCTTCTCCACCCTGGAAGTGCCCGCTTGGATCAAAAGGCTCCGGAGAGGAGTCGTTCAGCCCACCTCGCAGGGTTGTCGTTGCGGGGGACGTAGCAGCAGGAAGCAGTATTAGGTACATTGAGTTGTTTACAGCCTCATAATGGCCGGACGGGAACCTAGCCTGATACAGTCGTATAAGCCAGAGGCTGCCGGCCTTCTGCACCCTCCCTCCCTCCCTCTGCGCCCAGCCAGCTTGGCTCTCCTGGTGGCACCTTGTTGTCCAGGGCGGTGATCTCCTGCTGGTTGGCCGTGGAGAGCAGGAAGCTGCTCATCTGCCCTTTCAGGGGGTCCTCGACCTCCACGTCGATGTCGTAGCAGGCCGTCTTCTTCTGGTCATTGGGGTCCACGCTGGAGGGGGAGGAGGGGAGAGCCCGGAGCATCAGCACCGTTCCTGGGGAGGCCCCCCTCCCTCCCTCCCCCAAAAGAGGCTGGTTCCCTTGACCCCCCCAGCCCCCGTGGCAGAGCGGGGACCTCCCCCCCTACTACGCCGACCGGATCTGCTCACGAGGGGCGCGAACCGAGCGGACCCTCGGCGGCCCTTCCCCCGAGCAAGCGGACCTGATGATGTGGTTGATCACGATGGGATCCGGTGGGAGCAGCAGATTCGTCAGCCTCTGTGGGATCTCGGAGAACTTCAGCCGGGAGCAGTCGAAGATCTGAAAACGGCCAATGGGCGGGAGGCTCAGTGGCGTTCGCCCTCTTCCGGCCAGAGGACCGGCGAGGTTGAGCAGGGTCCCCCCTCCCCGGCCCTCTCTCCCCCCGTGGCTGCCTCAGGCAGTGCCTCCTGGGTCCATCTCGGGGGCCTGGGCAGAACTTCAGGGTCCGTCCGAGGATGGCCCCTTTGGGTCACTCGCTCTGAGCCCGGCAGCCCTCGCTCTGCCTGGGGGGGGATGTCTCCCACCCTCTTTTCTTCCTTGGCCCCATTTGGACCCCCCACACACAGGAAGCCACTGCCAGGCTCTCACCGGCCACCTTGGGCTTCACTGGGGGGGGGAAAGAAAACCCTTCCATCTCAGCACCCCCATGGGTGACCCAAGCCCTGCTGGGAGGCAGCTCTGCCAGGGTACGAGAGAGAAGCTCCCCGTAGCCTCGGACCCCCAGGATGACCCCACCCTGCCACCCAGCTCTGATGTGGGGGAGATGGAGGACCCACCCCACCCCCAATGCCCCATCTCAGGGGTCCGGCGCAAGGGCCAGATTAATCCCAGAGCATTCCACCCACCCACCCACCCCCGGTTCCCCTTTTCTGCTCACCTGCTGGAAATATTTGTCGCAGTTGATGTACTCCTTGTCGTGGGAATCCTGCAGCTTGTTGGTCTTGATGTACTGCCACAGCGCCTGGATGATGGCCGAGCGGGTCTGCGTGTGGATGCCCAGCAGGCGGGCCAGGCGGGGGTCGAGCTTGAACTGGGGAGGCTGCGGGCAGAGAGAGCAAACGCCAAGCGTCCCCTTGGGCAACCGAGGGCCTCCTTTGACTCCCGAAGGCTCGAGGGCTTCGGGCTAGCTGCCCAACCACCCGCCCCCACCCGGCCAGCCTCTCACTCTCCATCCTTCCCAGCGGGGACCCCAGGACCCCTCTGTCCCAACGGCCCATCCGCCCCCCCCCAGGCTCCCTCAGTGCTGCCTTCCTGGATCGGCTCAAGGGCTGCTCGTAGTTTGTGTGAATAAAATCGTACGCTGCTGTAAAGGAAGCCCTTTGGCGGCCTCGGGGTCTCGTTCTCTTGTCCGGCTGCAAAGGGCAGTCCGGAAAAGCTGCCCGCGGGAATCCCCGGCCCCCCACCCACTTTGCAGGCAGCATTTCTTTATTTGCCCTTTTTTAAAATGCTTATTATGTTCAGGAGAGCGAGATGGACGACACAGACGTTTGAGAAGTACGTGAACAAGCGCTGCATCAAATGTGGTAGCCGCCCATCTCTCAGCTGCAATTCTGGGCAGCGTTGAGAGTTAAAACCACACACGAATCTCAAGAAAGAGCAACGGTGGCTGCAACACCGCCCTCCACTCCCCAGGAACCAAAAAAAGAGGCCGGGGTCTCACCCTGGCCCCCTCCCCAGGCCTGAGAGGACAGACACACCTGCCTTGCGGGACTCCCCAGCCCTCCAGGAGCTGCGCTGGGGCTCCGTCTGGGAGAGGCTGTCCTGGGGGGGGGGAAGGCCTGCCATAGGGGCCGCCTGCTTCCTGGGCCTGACTGGGGGGGGGGCACTGCTGGTCAGGGGCGACCGGGAGCCCACACACTCCTTGCTGGATCTGGTGGGAGGATGGGCAGGAACCGCCAGGGGAAAAAACCTGAGCACGGAGGGCTTCCCAGCTGGCAACCTTGGATGGTCACCAGAAGCCCAGCAGCAGCCGATGCAGCCCACGGAGCAGCGGGCATCCCATTACGCAGTAGGGGCACCACCCATCCCTCGCCCCTCTGCGGCATTCTGGGAAGGGAGCTCTGAGGCCTGGCCCACCCGTGGCAGCGCACCATAGTCGGCCACTTGGGAGCGGTGACCCCCAAAGGGCACAATCGGCACCCGGGACAGACTTAGCTGCAGAGGCCCAAGCTCTTCAAACGGGGGACCTTGAATTGGGGGAGGGGCTCACATCACCCACTTTTTCTGCCTGGTCTAGGCGTCGACACATGCCCAACAGCCAGTGGCAGAGAGCGCCAATCGCTTCAACAGGACCGGGGGTGGGGGGGAAACAGAGGCACCACACAAAGGAGGGGTCTGGGAAGGGAAGCCAGGATGGACGTACCCCTCCCACCCCACTCCTGCCAGGGGTCGTCGGCGAGCGCAACCACGGCTGTCCTATACCCAGGCCTGAATCCAGACCGAGAGGGGTCAGGATGGTCCACTCCTTCCGGGACTCTCTGAAGCGGCAGTTATGAGCGCCTCTCCACGGCCTTCCCTAAAAAAGTTGGGTATCTTGCACTGCCCGCTCCCAGAGCCCCCCACCTTTGCCAAACAGGGTCAGGTGACCCCCCCCCCACCAGGCACTGGACAGCTCAGTCTCCCCCCCTCTCAGATGCCCTCCTGCTGACACAGGAAGCTGCGCCCAGCGGCCTTCGGGCTGCCCTGAGAGGCAGGAACTTGGCGTGGGCTGCGGAAAGCAGCTGCTGCCTCTGAAACGCACCCAGCTTATCTCTCCTGTGGCCCCCGGGCGCCCTGGGGAGGCTAGGGCCCTGGGAGAGGGGAGGGGGGCCCATGGCAGTGGGAGAGCAGAGAAGTCCAGCTGGCATGTTGCTAGGCTGGAGTCAGGGTCATCACAAGCTCCCCTTCCCCATATTCCCCACCACCACCACCGCCACCGATGAAGTTCCCCAGAACCGGCCTGCCCAAAGACAGCTCAGCGGTTCTGACGAGGCCCCCCTGTGACTTGGGAGCTGGGCCCCAGGGGGTCTGAATGCCTGCCCCCGAAGCCCACTCCCCACCTGGTAGTCCAGCATGAGCAGCAGAGTGCAGCGCACGCTGACGTCTCCCGGTCTCTTCACCTGGAAGCCGTCCGTCTCCTGGGTGGTGGGGGTCCGGTGCCACTGCCAGAAAGAAGCAAGAGGGTCCCTGAGAGGGAGAGACCCATACCTTCCCCGGGGGGGCGGCACTTCTGTCGCCGCCCTGAGTGCTTAGCGAGCCCAATACTTGGTCCGTTTAGGCCCTGCGCCCGTCTGCGTCCCCAGAGGCTTCGTCCGGAGCCCTGCCGATTCCAACGGGGCGCCAAGGGGAGGCAGGCGGCTCGGCCAAGGAAGCCCATCATGCTGGGGATGGGAAACCAGCCAGGAGCCTTCTGGGGATGGGAAACCAGCCAGGAGCCTTCTGGGAACCGGCGTGCAACTCCCGCCAGCCTTGCCGCTGATCAAGAAGTCGCCGGCACGGAGACTGGCGATCGCCACCGCTCGTGGCCCACCTCTGCCCGTTGTCGGCCCTTCAGCTGCCGTCTGGGAAGACCCTGTGCGGAAGCAACCGCAGCTGTGGGTCTCCCCCTCCCACCCACGGAGGCTGGTGGAGGGGCGGCCCTGGGCAGACGCAGAAGAGGGACCCCCGGTGGCCGGAACGCAGCGTTGCAGGCTGGCTCTGCATTCCCACAGCCAGCAGTTCAATCCTGACCGGCTCAAGCTTGACTTGGCCTTCCGTCCTTCCCAGGTCAGGTGAAATGAGGACCCAGATTGTTGGGGGGGGGGAGAGGCAGACTCTGTAAACCGTTGTGGAGCAGCACGTAAGTCTAAGTGCTTTTGCTGTGGCTATACAAACATGAGGCAAGTCATGGGAATCCTTAGCAGAGGCGGGGCTGTGGGGAGGCACGGCGGGTGGGGGGGACACAGGAGGATTAAAGGTTAAAGGTTAAAGTTTCCCTATTCCAGGAAGAGAAAGGAAGTCTGGGGGAGATGGAAGCATGCACACACACACACACACACACACACACAGTGCTTTTTCTGCCTTCTCTCTCTGTGGCTGAGTCAAGGCTCCACTAAATTTCTACTCCCCACCCGCCCACCAGCCCAAGATGGAGGACGGAGGGCAGCCCCTCCTTTCTGCCTGGGGAGGGAGGGAGGGGGGGCAGGCCAGTTACCTCGACCAGGTGATTGTCCGGTCCGTAGAGGTCCTTGTCCAGTTCAATGACCAAACTCTTGAAGAAAGAGGAAAACTTCCGCTTCTGTTTGCTGAGCTGTGGAGGGGGTGGGGGGGGACAGCCCCATCAGGAGAAGACAACACCCCCCCCCCACCGACTCGGCTCCTTCCCCTCCCCACTGGCTCTGGCCACCCCCCAGCCGACCCAGCCCCTCCTCACGATGTCCCACCAGTGGCTGGCCACCTTGGGGGGGGCACCTGGCCTGTGCCCCCGCCCCCCCCTTGGACGCCCCGGATGCTTACGTCGTCCAGCAGCTTGCCCTCCACCCGCAGCTCCCAGGAGGCGATGCTGCCGTCCGAGTCCTCGGCGTCCGACTTGGCCGGGTTGAAGGTGTTGGAGATGTACAGGCGCAGCTTCCGCTTTTGCTGCGGGCCGAGCAGAGAGCCCAGTGAGGGCCGCCGGGAGCCCCTCCCGGGGGGCCACCCACTCCCCGGGCCTCCCCGGGCAGCTGCAGGGGGGGCCGGACCCCAGCCTCCCTGATTGAGCTCAAACGAGGGTGGGGGGCTCCACCGGGGAGACCCTCCCCCAAAACTCTGCCCCCCCACAGGAAGATATAGAAGCCCAGTGGGGGGCTTCCCCGCCCCGAAGAGGGGGACAGGAGGAGGAGGAGGAGGAGAGGGCTGCGGTCGCCCAGCCCCCCCCCCC
>NW_015388924.1:64505-76545 GCF_001527695.2 Protobothrops mucrosquamatus
CTCCCTCCCTCCCCCCAGGAAAGGCTGCGTCCTCACAGCTACACCCAGGTGGGTGGGCAGGTGGGCACGGAGGAAATAGCAGCCTCAGCCCAGCTCCTCCTCCTCTCCCTCCTCCCCCTCCCCCTCCCAAACCTCCGCTCCTTTCTAGAACTGATGACATTACCTAGTTTGGCCATGAAACGTCTGCAAGGAATCCACCCAGCTCAGAGAGCACCCAGGACCCCGCAGTCCTCCTCCTCCCCCTCCTCTTCCTCCCCCTCCTCAACCCTGGGGCTTCGGGGGACCCTCCGACCCGGGGGGGGGGACAAAGCAGGAAGGAGCCGCTCACCCTTTGAGGGAGGATTTTGTCCGCCATCTTCCTCCTCTTCACACTGTGCAAGGAAAGAGAGGCCAAGGCCCCCGGGGGAGAGCAGCGGTCAGAGGAAGCCACCACCCCACCCCAGCCCGGCTGCTGAGCCCGGCCTTAGAAGGAGCCCCCCTATGGCTTCCCCTTACAGCTGCCGCCACGGTGTGTGTGGGGGTCTTGGTCCCGGGAGGGCTTCTGGGGTCTCTCCTTCTCCCCCCCACAAACTCCCAGGGATGGGGCCAAGGACCGGCTCCCGGTGGGTCCCCCCGGTTGCCCCCTAGGAGCCTGCGGCCCAGGAGACCTATAGGGCATCCCAGTTGGCACAGAGCCAGAGGGTGAGAATCGCGGGCCCCACCTCAGGCCTCGGGGGGGGGCTGCCTGAATGGCTTCCACAGACTGGGCTGGCAGAGCAGGTGCCCCCCTCCCTCCCTCCCTCCTTCCCTCCCTCCTCCGGGCAGCCCCCCGCCATCCAGGTGCCAGGCAGACAGATGGGAGCATCCGGCCCCCCACTCAGGCTCACAAGGCTGCCCTCCAGTTCCAGCCCCTGCCGCGGGAAACAACCCGGGAAGAGGGAGGGCCCCTGTGTGCCCCCATTTGTCCCCCCCTCTGGCCACCACCCCTCTGGCTCTGGGAAAGCGGAGCTGGCAGCCCCAAGGCCTCGGTGCCTGCCTTGCCCGCCCGTCACTCCTGCGTCCGGCCGCCCGCTCACCTCCGGGACCGGTTCTGTTGGGCAGTGCCCTGCGTCTGCGTCGGCGTCTGCTGTGGCTGCGGCGTCTGCTGTTGCGGTGCCTGCGTCGGCGTCTGCTGTGGCTGCTGTGGCTGCGGCTGGGGGGCGGCCCGCTTGCGCGTGGGCTCCATCACCGCCTGTGGCATCCCGGGGCGCACGGAGGGGCTTCCGACGTAGGGGGGGCCCGGGGGACCCATGGGGGCCCCCTGGTGGGGCATGCGAGCGCCGGAGGGCATCCCAGGACGCTGGATGGGGGGAGAAGAGAGGGGCATCAGCCGTGGGGGAATTGGAGCGGCACGCATGGGGGGACGGTTAATGAAACAGGCCCCGCAGGGGCACCGGCCACCCTGAGCCATCCACCCGCCCGGCTGGCCCCTTGACCCGGAGCCGCGGCTGACAGAGAAGGTGGCAAAGAGGCCCAGGTGCTGGAGCCTTCTGACCGGGATCCCTTCCGTGCCCTCGAGCCGATCGGGGGCCGGAGGGGAGACGGGTGGCCAAGGACGATGCCTCGAATCCGGCCAAGGGAAGCCGAATGTTCCCCCCCTCTCTTCTCCCCCTCAGAGCCGGGGCCCTTGCAAGTCGGACAGCCGCAGAGGCCCAGAGCCAGCCAGGCCGGAGGGCGTCCGAATGCTTCTCCGCGGAGCAGCCCGCGTCTTTCACAGGGGCCGGCCAGGCAACCCTTTGGTGGGTCTGCTTCTTATGGGGTCTCCAAACACCCCAAGAAAGTTTGTGCTGTCCTTCAATCGTGAAGCACACACACACACACAAACACAGACACAGACACACACACACACACAGACCGGGAAGGGAGCCCTGCAGGAGGTGCCCCAAAGGTGCAAAGGGCCAAACCCCCAGGTGGACGGATCCCGAGACCCAAACGACCCCCCGGTTTTCTTCAGCAGACTCTCCCGCGGTTCTTCCGGAAACTCCCCCCCTCTCTCCTGCTGCCCCCTCAGCCTCCCCCCCTCCCCGGAGACTTGGAGAGACCCAGGGCGGAGACCCCCTCCTCCACACCCAGACCTGGAGGCCAAGGCAGAGAGCCCCCCTCGAGACGTAGGGGGGCGGTCAGGGCGGAGACCCCCTCCTCCACGCCCAGAGACCCGGGGAGCAACTGGAAGAGCAGAAAGCCAATGGGGGGGGCAAGGGGCAGACAGCAAGAGGGCCTCGGCCGGGAGTAGATAGGGTGGGGGGGGGCGCCTGCAGACTTTTTGTAAACATTCACAATGCTCCAAACTGGGGCGCTGGGGAGCTGCCAAGGGGCACGGAAAGGCCGGGGAGAATGACCTAAGAATGATCCTCCTTCCCATCCCAGGAAAAGAAAATGGAGGAGGGCTGCCGCTCTGGGGCCGCCTGTGGGAAACCGGCCCACCTTGCCAGGGAGAAAGGAGGAGATGGTCGGAGGCCGCAGAGAGCAGCCCAGGAGGAATTTCATGAGCTTGCCGGGTGGTCAAGTGGTCTCCGGCAGCCATTTTGGGAACACATAGCCCTTCCCTGGGGCAGCCATTTTGTGAGAGGCCCACTAAAGGCGGCCAAAGGCCTAACTCGCACTTGTGGCCTCTCTAACCGAGGGCTGAAGGAGGAGGTCTGCAAGCGGGAGGGGGAGCCGGTGGATCCCGGGGCAGCCGAGAAGCAACAGGACCAGCACCAGCCCTTTCCTACGACAGACCCTCCTGGGGGGGACCCCCTTCTCTTGGGAATCCGCCATCGCTCCCCCAAAGGCCAGGAGGGGTGCCACAGCAAGCGGAGGGGACCCACCACGGGGGATAAAGAGGAGGAGGAGGAGGAGGAGGAGGAGGAGAGGAAGAGGAAGAAGAGGAAGGAAAAGGAGGAGGAGAGGAGGAGAAGAAAAAGGAAAAGGAGGAGGAGAATAAGAAGCAGAAGAGGAAGAGGAAGAGGAAGAAGAGGAAGGAAAAAGAGGAGGAGGAGGAGGAGGAGGAGGAGGAGGAGAAGAAGAAGAAGAAGAAGAAGAAGAAGAAGAAGAAGAAGAAGAAGAAGAAGAAGAAGAAGAAGAAAAGGAGGAGGAGAATAAGAAGAAGAGGAGGAGGAGGAGGAGAGGAAGAAGAGGAATGAAAAGGAGGAGGAGAAGAGGAAGAGGAAGAAGAGGAAAGAAAAGGAGGAGAGGAGGAGGAGAAGAAAAAGGAAAAGGAGGAGAAGAAGCAGAAGAGGAAGAGGAAGAGGAAGAAGAGGAAGGAAAAAGAGGAGGAGGAGAAGGAGAAGGAGAAGGAGAAGAAGAAGAAGAAGGAGGAGGAGGAGGAGGAGGAGGAGGAGGAGGAGGAAAAGGAGGAGGAGAAGAAGAGGAGGAGGAGGAAGGAAAAGAAGGAGAAGAAGGAGGAGGAAGAGGTGATGGTGATGGAGGAGGAGGGACTGGGTGGGAAGATGGGAAGGGCGGACCATGGAAGAGGCGCCTGCCAGGTGGTGGCCCAGGCAGGCGGCAGACCCCCTACAGAAGCAGGGCAGGGAAGGCCGGCTGGTTCCCAAGGCTTTCGAATGGAGGAACTGCCCGCCTCCTGTCCGAGGGAGGGCCCTCTGCCATGGCCACCCTCCCCTCTTGGAGGACCAAGCCCCATCCATCGGCAGGAGGGTCCGGGCCCTTCGTTGGACGTCCCCCTCAGGAGGCCATAAGAGAAAATATTCACGGCTCAGGGCTGAACCGTAGCTCTGGCCGACATTTCATTACCAAACTAGGTAACCGCCTCAGTGCCGGGACCAACGATGTTACCTCGCTGGGTGTGTGAAACGCTGGGAAGGAGAGCACCAAGGAAACCACAAATAGCCCTTCGTTTCACTCCAGGATAAAGCAATTACCCGAAGCCACCAAGGCAAATTTGAACTGCTGGAGGCATAAAACAGTTTCCTTTTAGCCGCCAGGCCTTTGACAAAACACGTCTCCCCCCCCCACATCTCTCCCGCAGCGACCGCGGTCAGGGGGCCGCAGTCCGACTCCTGGCTCCCTCCAGATGAAGGTCGGTCCGGGCCCTCCTGCTCATCCACGTTTATATCAACGACTTTGATCCGGACAGATCAGAGGACGGATGCGGGAGCCACGGATTGACACCACGACACCCAGTGGCCATCCGAGGTCCAAGGCCACGGAGGGACCCCCGCTGCCTCCACGAGGGGGCCGGGGCACCGGCTGTTGGGCTGGCAAGGCAGCCCAACGCTAGGAAAACACACAGGAAAATTAAGGAGACCCTGCCAGGAGTGGGGTCGGCACCTTGTTCAGAGAGGTGTATCTTCCCCTGCCCCTGGACCAGCCGCTGCTTTAAGAAATCTCTCTCGTCAAAGAGGGACCCAATCTGGAACTGAGGAGAAATTTCCTGACGGCAAGAACGGTTAATCGGTGGAAGCTGCGGGTGCCCCATCACCAGAGGCTTTTAGCAATACGAAGCTGGACTTGTCTGAAATAGTAGGAGGTCGACACCAAAAAGAATAGCAGAATAGTCCAAAGGCACCTCGGAGGTTGGACCAGAAGACCTCCCCCCCCCCCGGCTCCCTTCAGAGGCTCTTGCTGTTATTCCATAACCCCACGAGGAGGTGCGGGCAGGCGCCGTGGGCATTGCCAGGCCACCCCCAAAGCGTCTTTCTCTCTTCCACTCCAGAGGAGAGGGAACTCCCGGGACCTCTAACGATTAGGCCGGTTCCTTGAACAAGCACAGACAACGGTCAGAAACTGGAATCCAGGGAAAAAGTGAAGGGACTCTTAAACCCAAAACGGGCACTGCCGTTTCCTCTGCCCGCTTTGCTCCCATCGTGCCTGCCCGTTGCTTCGGGATGGACTCTTGCCACCTCCCGGCCGTTCCCTTTTTCGGGATCTCATCCTTTCCACCCAGGCGCGGCTTCCGCCTGCACTGCCTTCCGGCTCTCCTGAGGACCGAGCCAGCCCCTCGGTCCTTGAGCGGCCTGCGTGGCCCTTCCGCGCCCGTCCTTTCTTCTCCCGAGTCTTTTGCTCTGCGATCGTCCAGACGTCCCACCGTTCCCACTGAATTCCTCGGCCCCTTGACGTGCCCGGCTTTCCTTCCCACGCGAAAAGGTGGGCGGAAGCCGATTTGTCAGCCCGCCATGTTTGCTCCTTGCCAACAGACCCCCCAAACTGCCCCGTATCCTATCAGCCTCTGGGCCTTTTAGCCCTCCTCCATCCATCCCCCCTTCTAAAAAAAGGCCACCCGCTCACTCCTCTCTGTCCCCCCTGCGCCTCCGTCTGCGGATCTCACAAATGTTCCCCTTTGTGGGTCTCGCATCACTCTGATCTTCGTGGCCCTCTGAACCGGCCACACCCACAGTGCCACGGAGCCCCGTCTCTGCACACACGAGATGTGGTGCGTTCAGCCACAGGCTTTCTAGCCCTTGGTGGAACGTTCCTTAAGCCACCCCCCCCACACTCTATGAACCCATTAAATAGCCACGGGGGCTTCATTCATTCCTTGGTGGGGGCTGAACCCCTCGCTCTCCTGAGTGGGCAGCTCCACCTTCCCATCTGGAGTTTGGGCTCATGGATGCCCTTTCCAGTCCTCAAACGGGAACCGTCTTCCTCCTGCCCTGACGGGAGAGCGAAACCCTCTTCACACGCCCTGCCCAGCACGGCTTCCCACTTCTCGCTTGTCTGAACTTTCACAGCGGCCGACGCCAACTCCTTTATGGAAGAAGCGGCCAGCGCAGGCACGGGTGCAAGAGGGAAGGCGACTGGGCTGGCCCCACTGCTCTGAAAACACCACCACGGCGACCCTTCGCCCCTTCTCTTCAGGAGTCTCAGATTCGAACTCAGTCCATCTCGGCCCAGGTAACACCCCAAGGCTGTGTCCCACGCAACGTATCCCAGGTGGACTCCTGCTGGGTAAATCGAAGCAACTTTGTTAGCCAGCATGGATAACAGAGTTGAAAGGCACCTCAGAGGTCATCTAGTCCTGCTGAGGCGGGAGACCCTATACTATTTCAGACAGGTGGCTGTCCAGTTTCTTCGTAAAAATCTCCACTGATGGAGCAGACACAACTTCTGGAGGCAAGCAGTTCCTCTGGTTAATTGTTCTCCTTAATCCCAGGTTGCTTCTCTCCTTGATGAGTTTCCATCCGTCACTTCTTGTCCTGCCTTCAGGTGCTTTGGAGAATAGCTTGACCCCCCCCCTCTTCTTTGGGGCAGCCCCTCAGATATCGGAAGGCTGCTATCCTATCCCCCCTAGTCTTTCTTTTCATTAGACAAGGCAGACCCAGTTCCCGCAACTGTTCTTCGTAGGTTTTAGCCTGCCACCGGCAAGTAGGTGGTCTCGTGGACTGTCCCTCCCCAGCAAGGAACTGGGTCACCCCGAGCAGAGTCCCAGGTCCAACTGGGCCAGGGGTCCCCTGAGGCAGGCTGACCGAACGTGCCCGTCTCCCCACACAGGTGGGTGGCAGCAGAAAGACGATGGGCAAGCAGGCATCTCTCTCCGTGGCTACGGACTGACGTTCACCCCCTCGGATGCCGTGTCACACCAGAACTGCCCAGAGAAACTACTCTAGCCACCTCCTATAAGGAAAACCTCTAAAAGATGTTTTATACTGTAGGTGGCACCTCCCTCCCACAAGATTAGCACGAATGAACAAGGGGAAATCCTCGATATGCTGGTGGTGGCGATGCCCAAAGGCACAAAAATTTTGGGACTTTAATTAAAGAAGTGGTTGGAAGAAATTTGGCAAATAGATATAGAAGCCAAACCGGAATTTTTCTTATTGGGAATTATAGAAAGAAAATATAAGAAAGGCACAAAGTATTTACTACTGCATATAGTAACAGCGGCACGAATAGCCTTCGCTCAAAAAATGGAAAGAGAAAGATTACTCCAACCGAAGAGGAAATATTATTGAACATTTTCAATTGCGCTTAAATGGATAGACTTACATGGGAACTTAAGGACAAAAGTGAAACCAAGTACTATAAAATCTGGGAACAATTTTATGATTGGATAGACAATAAGAGGGTAGCCAAGACAAATGTATAGTGCTATACATATAATCTATAAAATATAGATTATAGACCAATGTATATTTAAAAGATAAATAGATATATAAAAATAAGGGGAAAAGTGTTAATAGTATATTATAAATAGTGAGCAAAGTTCAAGAATTGTACTGTATGTCTACATGAGTACTAAGACTATTGTAAAATGTTGGAAGATGTATGGACCCAGTGGCATCATATCTATGTCCAATGTGTTTTTAATTTTGTATTATTAATAAAAATTTAGAAAGAAAGAAAGAAAGAAAGAAAGAAAGAAAGAAAGAAAGAAAGAAAGAAAGCAGATCAAATATGTAACCCCCCTCCCCAATACATGTTGGGCCATCTATGGCTTGGGACAGTCCCCAGAGACCATGAACTCAAAGCCGCCCCAGAGTCACGGTCCCCGGGCGACGGGTTGAAGGCCCCCCCTCCCCGGTAGCTTCTGTTCCCAGGGGAGCGACTGCCTGGAGAGGGGCTGGCCCCCCATCACCCCATGGGGCAGATGCTCCCCTCCCTGCGTCCTCCGTGGCTTCCTCACTTCCCCTCCCGGATGTCTTGGCCAACGCAGAACCTGGCCTTTGGGGGGGGGAAACCCATTTCCAGGAGAGGAGCCCCCACTCTTGGGTCTGGCCTTTCCAACAGCACCCCAACGCCCCTGCTGCCAATCGGTCCGAGGCGGGAACGTGGCCACGGTCTGTTCAACGAGAGGGAACAGGGCAGCCTCACACCGCGTCCCTAATTGTGGGGCACCCCGCAGAAAACCTGAGGCGGCCACTTCTGGTCCCCTGGGAGAAGGTTCCCCATCCGGGAAGCCTCTTTCTCAGCCGCTCTGGGTCTTTCCACGCCGGGTCGCCCCGTTCCCTGACCGGCTTCACCTTTCTTTTTGGGGGAAAAAAAGGGCAGGGGACGGGGCCGCAGAGATGCCAAGGACGAAAGCCTTTAGCCCACCCCACCCAAGGGCGGGTAGAGTGCCCCCCCACTCCAATGGGTAGCTTGCAGGACGACGACGCGGCCAGGTGGGCCTGGGGTCCCATCCTGAGAGAGAAGGAGGCCAAGAGGCAGGCCCAGCCACCCACCTGTTCCTCCCCGGACCCCGTTTGGGCCTCTGCCCGGACCCCTGCCCCCCCCAAGAGCCCCAGAGCTCGGCTGGCTTTTGCCAGTCTCTTTCCCCCCCATTCATTCTTCCCCCCCCCCCCTCTCGAGCTCTCCCTGCCTGGAACGAGGCTGGCCAGGCTCCGAGGACCCTTCCCACCCCGACTGCTGGGTGGCAGCTGTAAAGGGGGCTGCAGGGCCGGGAGGGGAGGGAGGCAGCAGTGTGTGTGTGGGGGGGTCAAGGCAACCCTCTTCCCACAGGGCACACCTGCTGCTGTTACCAACCCTCCCTCCCACCCCCCACCCCCAGTCCGATAGCAACGGGACCACGTGTCCTGTCCAACTGGCCCAGGACGCCCCTCGGCAGCTTCCCTGGCGCCGCGCATGCGGCCAAGTTGGGGCCGCCTGTTGCTGCCTGCTCTGGGATGCTCAGCTGCTTCCCGTCAATCACGGCCAGGGCCTGGTCAAAACATCCCACGGCCGGCTGACCTGGGCCAGTCCTGCTCCGCGGGGCCCTGGGAACGACTGGACTCCCGCGAGAAAGCAGTGGGCGGTCCAAGCCCCAAAGGGGGGGGAGATTGGGATGTCGGTGAGCTGAGCGGAAAGGGGGCGCCCCCCACCCCCCAGTGGGAAGGAAGAAGGGCGCCAGCTGGAAAGGAGGGCAGCCCCTTTAAGAGGGCACGAGACACCCGACAGAGGGGACGCCAGGCCCGGGGCAGGGACTGGGCAAACCACGGTCCCCTCCGGGCATCTCGCTGCTAGGCCCTCGTTCCAGGGCACAGGACGAGGGGTTAAGTTGCAGAAGGATTCCCGCCCCATCAGAACCTCTGGCCCAAAGAGGCAGCCGGCCAGCTGGCTCCCCTCCCTGGATGGGGTCAAGCAAAGCCCGGATGACCATCCCTCACCAGACCTCCCTCTGCCTCGGCGGCAGGGCTGGACGCAACGGCCAAATCAAGGCGTCCGTGGGAGCCTCGGATCGGCTCTTCCCTTCCTTGGGGCAAGGGGGCCTTTCTTTTTAAGCAAGAAAAGGAATCAGTCCCCCTGCAAGGGAACGGACGGGGAAACAGGGGCTGCTTGGCCTCCTCCGTCCGTCCGTCTATCCGTCCGCTGCCTGAAGAGACGCCTCTGTTGGGTGGGCCACAGGAACAGCAGCCCCGGGGAGGCCGTTTGCACACCACCTTCCTAAGGTCGCTCACCAGGAGGAGAAGGGCTGTGTGTGTGGGGGGCGGGGGCGGGGGTCCCTCCCACCCTCTGCCTGGTGCTCGGCGAGCCTTCCAAGAGGCCAAACTAGCAGCCAGAAACCTACCAAGCCACCCGTCACTTTGAAAGAAATCCAGGGTCTAAATCAGCAGCCCCCCCCCATCTTTTGGGGGCCAGAGACCCCGTTTCTCGTGAAGTTTTTCCCACCGACCGGAGGGGACGTGGTTTGCACTCCACGCGTGCTCGGATGGGGCCTCCTTTGTTTGCCTGGGCCGGTTCCTGGCGCATCGCGGGACGGTGCCAGTCCACGGCCCGGGAGGGTGGGGGATTTGGGGACAGCCTGGTCCAAATTGCAGGCATACACCCGGGGATCAGAGGCTGTGACGCTGCCTCTTCCTCTCCTTACAGGCCAGAGGTGGGCGGGAGGAAGGCTGAGATTACGCCACGCCTGCCGTGATCTCAGCCCGGCTCCATCAAGGCCAGCTATGATCCCCCGATCGGCCATGGAGGCAGAACACGGTCTGGGACACGAGGTTACGGTCACCCGACCTCCACGCGGTCGATGGAAGGACACCCAGCTCGCCCACCCACCCATGGGGAGGGCAGCGGCAGGTGGCCTCCCCCCCTTTGGCCAAATCCGTGGCCCGGGCTCTTTCGGGATCACCCGGGTGAAGGCAGGCGGGAGATCCGGGCGGATCAGGCCAAAGTCGCTCACTTTGGGTGCCCTCGGCCCTGCGGCATGCAGGGGGGGCAGACACGGGGGCTGCCCTCCATGCCACGGGCCCAGGGAAGGCCACCAAGCCACGAGGGACATCATTTGCCAAACCTTGGTCTGTATCGCCCAGGCCGTGATGCTTTTTTAAAAATATTATTCCTGCCATTATTGTTTGGGTGCAATTACTACAGCAACCGGTGTTTGTAGCTGCCAGGCGTCAGAGCTGGCCGGGGGGAAGCTGAAGGGCCCCTGGCTGTCCCCCCCGGCGCTCCTCCGGCTCCCTCCCGGGCTAGTTGCGGCCCTTCCTCTCTCCGTCCACCCAGCCTGGGGCCTCGGGAGATCTTCCCGTCCTCTTCTCCAAGCGGGGGGGGGGGAAGGAAGACTAGGGACCACCCTCCAGGGTGGGGTGGGGTGGAGTGCATCAGTCAAGCTAAAGCAGAGCTTCCCAGCCAGGGGTGCGAGACGATATTCCAGGGGGCGCGAAAAAAACTCGGCTTTTCAAAATTATAGTAGTGTATATCGCATATTTCGTTGCCGTTATTTCGAACTTTTGTAAGGGGTGCGAGAAGATCTCAGAAGCGTTCTAGGGGTGCAGGGTGTAGAAAAGGCTGGGAGCCCCTGAGTTAAAGGGACTCTCTAACAACTCCTCCTCTTCTTCCTCCCTCCCTCCCTCTCCCACCTTCCTCCTCCTCCACCTCCTCCTCGACTTCCGGGCTCAAGAGAAGCAACTTCACTCAGCGGGAGGGATGCCGAGAGTTTGGCGGGAATTCAGTGCCAACTGCAACTTTGAGGAGCGATGGAGTCTCGGAAGCGGCCACTGGAGAGCCTCCTCTCTCATTTTTGGTTTTAAAAAACAAAAAACAACGGAAGACTCTTAAAGGGACATGGCCTTCCTCCTCCTCCTCCTCCTCGTCCACCACCCCCAGAGCCTGTCTGTGACGGGGACTCCAAGCGCGGAGGAGCGTTTGGGAGGAAGAGATAACACCGATCCCGCCACAGGACAGAAAGAAGCCGTGGCAATGCTTGAACACATCTTGGGAAGAGATATATAATATATACATACATATATATATTTCAGTTCCCCCTCCCCGCCGTGCGGCTTCTAGAGGGCCAAAGCCGGGCCCTGCAAGGTTTGGATAGGTCTGGTTCAAAGGTCAGGAGGTCTCCCCATCTGGGAGGCACCACCCAACGGAGACAGCTCTCCAGCCCCCCATCCCACCCCCCAGGCCCCACCGAGGCCGCTGCCAGCCGGGTCCACCAGCCGGGGCTACAGTGCAGGGAAGAGAGGGCCGGAATGAGGCGGGCGAGGGGCACCCCTCGGCCACCCACCCCGGGGCAAACCCTACCCGGGCACGAAGCCTGCGCCTCCCACTTCCGTTAAGCCGTCCCCTGTGAGCATCAGAGCTGCCCCTTATAAAGCACCCTCCTGCCCGGAGGAAGGGCCCACGCCACGGGGAGTGGGCCTGGGCCTCCACAAACGAAAACTATGGCCCACCTCCAATCAATGGTCCACCGAGTGCACCCTGGGTTCCGGAGTGCCCGTCAACTTGCCCCCCTAGCCCCAGTGTCCTTCGGCAGCCGCAGCACATCCTGGGGCCCCCGCGGTGGCACAGACAAGAGGCAGAGAGGGGCCACCCGGGCTCAGGCATCGGCCAGTAGGCAGCCCCCTGCCCAGGGCGGCCAGGCAGGGGCTCAGAGGGCCACCCTCGGGAGGGGCTCCTCCGGGGCGCAGCTTGACCTCGCTTCTCTGCCTGCCCGCCCTCCGCCCAGCATCTGCCAGCGCTGCTCCAGCTGGAAAGTGCCGGGCTGGACACCCGGCGACCCCGGCCACCTTCACCCTCCTCTCCACCTTCCGGGAAGGAGCCCGTCCGTTCAGACGGAGGGGGAGGGAGACCAAGCACCTGCTCCCGGGGGTCCAAGCAACATGCTGGGGGAGGGGAAGGGGCGGCGACCCTCCCCCTCGTCCCCCCCCCCGCTGGGTCCTTCCTCCCC
>NW_015388924.1:78658-81584 GCF_001527695.2 Protobothrops mucrosquamatus
CAGAGCCTAACCCAGGGGTAGGCAACCTGGGCCCTTTGGTGACTCGTGGACTTCAACTCCCAGAATTCCTGGGTCAGCAGGGCAGGTTCAGGAATTCTGGGAGTTGAAGTCCACCAGTCATCAAAGAGCCAAGGTTGCCTACCCCTGGACTAACCCATTCAATCCGAGGGAGGGGGAGCAGGGGTTTTGTCCCCCCCCCAGCCCTGATGGGCAGCCCCAAAATGACCAGGGTCACGGGGGGGGGGCTCAGGGCGTGCAGGCCCCCAGTGAGGGTTGCTCTGGGGCCCAGCCATGCCGAGGCCATTGGAGGGGTGGGGGCATCGGCTTTCTGCATATAGGGCAGTCCTTGCTTGGGGGGGGACAGCCCCCACCCTCCCTCTGGGCCTAGCCCAGGAGGCACCAACCTCCAGCTAAATAACAAAAGGCAGCAGAAAAGGGGGGGGTGTTTAGATTTCCTTTGGAGGCCCCCCACCAAGCGCCCTGGCAGAAGACCCGGGTGCCTCTTCCGAACGGCCGAGCCAGCTGGCAGGCCTCTGCCAAAGGAGAAGGAGCCCTCCACGGCCTTTCCGATCCAGGAACGGGGGTCCCTGCATTTCTGCCACAAGGTTTAAGCGCCCTTCGCCCCCGGTTTCTCGCCCCCCCGCAGAAGCCTGTTCCCGTAAGGCCAAGGTCGGACATTCGACAAGCGATGGGCCCGATCTGGCCGTCGGACCCATAGATGCCCCCCCCGGGGTCCTCGGTGGCTGGAGCAGAGCCCCGAAGCCAGAGGGACCCAGAAGGTCCACGCAGAGGCCCCAGGGGTGGTGCTGAAGGGACCCCGAAATCCGGCTTTCCACGCTAAGTCATGAAAGACGAGCAGCTGAAGGGGGTGTGTGTGCGGCACAAGCAAGAATAGAGTAGAATAGAATAGAATAGAATAGAATAGAATAGAATAGAATAGAATAGAATAGAATAGAATAGAGAATAAAATATGGAATATAGAATATAGAATATAGAATAGAATAGAATAGAAAATATGGAATGGGATAGGAATAGAATAGAAATAGAATAGAGTAGGATAGGATAGGATAGGATAGGATAGAATATAGAATATAGAATAGAATATAGAATAGAATAGAATATAGAATAGAATAATAGAATAGAATATAGAATAGAAAATATGGAATGGGATAGGAATAGAATAGAAATAGAATAGAGTAGGATAGGATAGGATAGAGTAGAATAGAATATAGAATAGAATATAGAATAGGAATAGGAATAGAATAGAATAGAATATAGAATAGAATAGAATAGAAAATATGGGATAGGAATACAATAGAAATAGAATAGAGTACAATAGAATAGAATAGAATATAGAATAAAATAGAATTAGAATAGAATAGAAATAGAATAAAATAGAATGGAATAGAATAGAATAGAGCTGGAAGGGACCTTGAAGGTCATCTAGTCCAACCCCCTGCTCAAGTGGGAGACCCTTACAGAACAACAGAGTTAAGAATAGAATAGAATAGAAATAAGAATAGAAATGAGAATAGAAATAAGGAATAGAAATAAGGAATAGAATAGAATATAGAATGAATAGAATAGAATAGAATAGAGCTGGAAGGGGCCTTGAAGGTCTTCTAGTCCAGCCCCCTGCTCAAGCCGGAGAAGCACCCAGGAGGTTGGCCTGCTTCCTGTGGCTTTGGGGGCTATACTTCAGCCCCCCCCGGGGAGATCACGGTTGCCAGGCCCACACCTCTCCCAGGGAGCCAGTCTAGGGCAGGGCAGTTCTCCGAGAGCGGTAACAGAAGGCCTCAAACTGGGGGGGGGGCAGAAAAGGCCCTCCCCACTGCAAAAGCACGCAAGGGGGGGCGCTCTGAAGGCCAGGAGTGGCAGTGACTCTGCACCCAAACCCACCACCCAGGAGGAGGCAGGCTGGCACCCAGGAGGGGGGCTCTCTGGAGGCCAAGGAGTGCCGTGGGGCTCACCTGGGGCTGGACCCCACTGCAGGTGCTTCTGAGCCCCCCCCTTTGCTAGCAGACAAGGCCAGGTGGGGAGCTCCTTGGAACCTACACACACACACACACACACACACACATGAACAAGGCTGGCTAAATGACCTGGCACTCAGGCCTGGCCCTTGGGGGGGGGGGGTGACCCAACTAGCAGAAGCCAGCAGAGAAGAGAAGGGGGGGGTCAGAGACTTTGGCCTGTAGGCCCCAGCTGTGCAGCTGAGAAAACCAGATGCCAGCCTCTGGCACAGGATGCCCTGGGTCCCTCTTGGCATCGGCCTCCCCCTGGGCCAGCCGCCGGGATGAAGGCGGCAAACGGGACCTGGCAGGGGGGCGAGCCGTGTCGGGGCGCCCCCCTCCCCGCCGTGTGCATACCACGCACACCCTTGCCAGCTCCGGAGGGGAACCCAACAGCTCCGTTGAAATAAGCGGAGCCCGCTTTGGGGCTGGTGCCCAGGACCCTTGGGCCGAGCCAGTGATGGAGGGCCTTTTTGTACCCAGGCCCAAGGCCTAGAACGAGAGAGAGAGACAGAGAGAGGGAGAGAAAAAGAGGAGAGGAGAGGGAGAGAAGGGAAGGCAGAGAAAGAGAGGGGAGGGAGAGAATGATGGAGGGAGGGGAGAGGAGAGAAAGGAGAAAAGGGAGAGAGAAAGGAGAGGAGAGAAAGAAAGGGAGAGGAGAGAGAAATGGGAGAGGAGAAAGGGAGAGGGAGAGAAAGGAGGGAGAGAGAAGGGAAGGCAGAGAAAGGGGAGAGATGGGAGGGAGGGGAGAGGAGAGAAGGGGGAGAGGAAAGAAAGAGACGGAGAGGAGAGAAAGAGGAGAAAGGGAGAGAGAAGGAGAGGAGAAAGGAAGAGAAAGAAGGGACAGGAGAGAAAGGGAGAGAGGAAAGAGGAGAAAGGAAGGGAGAGAGGAGAGAAAGAAAGGAAGGGAGAGA
>NW_015388924.1:83071-85969 GCF_001527695.2 Protobothrops mucrosquamatus
AGAGAGAACGAGGAGAAAGAGAGAGAGAAGTCATACTACAAGCAGGCAGCCTGTCCCAGCTTACAACCGGTCTGAGAATATTCGCCTCGCCTTCCGCCAGCACAGGGGGAAATGCTGGCCGCATTGGTCAAGCCCCCCCAGAACCCCACAGCCCCCCCTCTGTCTCTGGTGGGGAGGAGGGCTTGGCCTGGAGCGGGGGGGGGGACTCCTGGTGTAGAGGAAGCTGGATCAGGAGCCCCTCCGCCCTCCCTGGCCTGCTCTGCAGGGGGGAGGGGGGGAAACTGCAGCCTCTTCATTCCCCTTTGGGCACCCTGCCCTCTCCTCCCCCCCCCCATCGCCGGTCTCCCATCGTGGGATCTGCCCTCACAGTTAACCAGTGGAACAGCCGGCCACCAGAAATCGTGGGCGCTCCGTCACGGGAGGTTTTGAAGAAGAGACTGGACAGCCACTTGCCTGGGATGGTGTGCTTGAGCAGGGGGCTGGACTAGAAGACCTCCGAGGTCCCTTCCAGCTCTATTCGGATGGAAAAAAAATTGAAAGTTTGGGGGGGGCGGGGGTGTCAGGCCCAGGACTAGGAATCCTGACCTGGAACAGGAAAGGGGGTTTCACACCGGTGAGCCACCGTGGGACCCGATGGGTTGGCACCACACAGGATAAAAGCCCCCCCCCCGCCTGCCCGAGATCCTAACCGAGATATACGCGCTCCCCCTGCGGGGAGGCCGAAGCCAACAGATCCTTCCCTGGACTGGCGAAACGCACGGACGGAATCCAGCTCTGGGTGCTGGTGCCTCTCTCTCTCCTCCCTGGCCCCTCTGGAACTGGGGAGGGAAAGATTTCCTTCCACCTGTCCAGTTTCCTGGAAACACCTGACCCCCCCGAACTCCCCCCCCAGGCTCTCCTCAGCCCTACCCTGAAAGTGGGAGGGAGCGGCCTGGGCCCAGATCAGTGGTGGGATTCAACCGGTTCGCACCACTTTGGCAGAACCGGTAGCTCATCTTTTGTTGCCCACCAGGCCCAGAAAGGACTTCCGGAAGCGGCATCCATCCACGCAGAGAACCGGTCGTTCAGACATTTGAATCCCACCACTGGATGGATGGATGGATGGATGGATGGATGGAGAAGACGGGCAGATGGATGCATGGATAGAAACAGACAGAATGGATGGATGGATGGATAAAGATGATGGATGGATGGATAGAGAGACAGGATTGATATGGGTAGATGGATACGTAGATGGATGGATGGATAGAGATAGAGAAGATGCATGGATGGATGGATGGATAGAGAGGATGGATGGATGGATAGAGAGGATGGATGGATGGATGGATAGATGGATGCATGGATAAAGAGAGGATGGATGGATGGATAGAGACAGACAGGATTGATTGATATGATGGGTCGATGGATGGGTGGATACGTAGATAGGTAGATGGATGCATGGATATAGAGAAGATGGATGCATGGATGGATGGATGGATAGGTAGGTAGATAGATTAGATGAGATAGATAGCATAGACCAGTGGTGGCGAACCCATGGCACGGGTGCCAGAGGCGGCACTCAGAGCCCTCTCTGTGGGCACGCGCGCCGTCGCCCCAGTCCTAGGCCTTCAGCTGGGTTTTATAAAACCTTTTCGCTTTAGGCCTCCGGCGCCATGTGCAAAAAAAAAAAAAGGTTCAATCAGTCAATTTCAACTTTTCCTCGTGGGGAAAAAAAAAGTTCTTGCAAAGTTGGAATTGATTGACTGAACTTTTTAGTCCCACCCAGTCTGCCGTTACCACCGCAGCCACGCCCAGCCAATGGGCCACACCCAGCCGGCACCCGACAATGCATATGTGGGTTTTGGGTTGCTGTTTGGGCACTCGGTCTCTAAAAGGTTCGCCATCACTGGCATAGACAGATAATGGATAGATAGATAGACATAGATAATAGATAGATACATAGTTACATAAATAAATAGATATAGATAGACTAGATAGGTTAGATGAGATAGATAGCAAATAGATAGACGTAGATAATGGATAGATAGCAGATAGATGATAGATTAGATGACAGCATAGACAGAAAGATAATCTATAGATAGACATAATCAATAGATAGCAGATAGACAGATGATATATAGATAGATGATAGATTATAGATGAGATAGATAGCAAATAGACAGATAATCGGTAGATAGCAGATAGACAGATATAGATAGATTAGATGAGATAGCATAGAAAGATAGATAATGGATAGACATAGATAATCGACAGATACCAGATAGATAGATAGATGATAGATAGATAGATTAGATAGATAGCAAATAGATGATTGATAGATAGCAGATAGATAGATAATCATCTGATAGATCGTTAGGTAAGTAGGTAGATAGACAGATGATAGATTGATAGACAGATGATAGGTAGGTAGGTAGGTAGGTAGGTAGGTAGGTAGGTAGATAGATAGATAGATAGATAGATAGATAGATAGATAGATAGATAGATAGATAGATAGAGATAGATAGATAGATAGATAGATAGAGATAGATAGATAGATAGATAGAGATAGATAGATAGATAGATAGATAGATATAGATAGAGATAGATAGATAGATAGATAGAGATAGATAGATAGATAGAGATAGATAGATAGATAGATAGAGATAGAGATAGATAGATAGAGAGAGAGAGATAGATAGATAGATAGAGATAGATAGATAGATAATAGATAGATAGATAGAGATAGATAGATAGATAGATAGATAGAGATAGATAGATAGATAGATAGATAGAGATAGATAGATAGAGATAGATAGATAGATAGATAGATAGATAGAGATAGATAGAGATAGATAGATAGATAGATAGATAGATAGATAGATAGATAGAGATAGATAGAGAGAGAGAGATAGAGAGAGA
>NW_015388925.1:0-45000 GCF_001527695.2 Protobothrops mucrosquamatus
ACTGTCAGGAAGTTTCTCCTTAGTTCTAAGTTGCGACCCATCGCAGCCCCATGGACCACGTTCCTCCAGGTCTTCCTGTCCTCTACCATCTTCTGGAGTCTGCTGCTTCAGGGACTCCATCCAGCCACCTCCTTCTCTGTCGTCCCCTTCTTCTTCTCTTGCCCTCCATCTTTCCCAGCATTAGGCCTTTCTCCAGTGAGTCCTTCCTTCTCATTAGGTGGCCAAAGGACTTGAGTTTCAAGTAAAAATTATTTATTGACTAATTAATGGATTTATATAGCTGCCAATCTCACAAATACAACTTTGGGCGGCTCGCGATGCATGAAAACAATTTAAAAAGCACTATTGGCAAAGAATAAAAACCCAGCACGGATCACCCACGATAAGCCCAAGCCAAACAGCCTTAAGAGACCTGGTCAAGTGGTCAAAACTCAGCCCTTGACATCGTGGACATATTTACGTATGTCCACAGTTGACCTTCGTTGTCTCCTCCCCCTGCCTCCGGTGGTCGCAGCTGGCCTCAAGGCCTGTGCCACAGGGGGTGCAGGGGCAAGGGGGTTCAGCCCTCCCCCGTGGAAAGCCCTTGGCTGATTTAACCCCCAGGAATGTCTGGTGTGGTTCAAGCTCTTGATGTTAGACTTCCTCGTTGAGTTTTCTATGCTGGCTGTTTTTTCCTAGTGCGCAGTACAAAAGGAACAAGACGTCGCGAAAGGATTGTTTGTCTGCTGCCTCTTCCTGGAGTGTACATCCGTGTCTCGAAGATTTGTCCCAGAAATGGTCAATTTCCTCCTGGGGGTCCTTCACATGGCGATACCGAACAAGGAAGCCCAAGGTAGGGTTCTGAAGTCATTTTCTCTCCTCCCCTTTAACCCTTTCCTGGCACCACCATCGCCACCAACACCCACAGGGCTGAAGAGGAGGAAGAGGAGGAGGAGGAGGAGGAGGAGGAGGAGGAGGGAGAGAAAGAAGAAGAGGAAGAAGAAAGAAGAAGAGGAAGAAGAAAGAAGAAAGAAGAAGAAGAAGAAGAAGAAGAGGAAGAAGAAAGAAGAAGAAGAAGAAGAAGAAGAAGAAGAAGAAGAAGAAGAAGAAGAAGAAGAAGAAGAAGAAGAAGAAGAAGAAGAAGAAGAAGAAGAAGAAGAAGAAGAAGAAGAAGGAGGAGGAGGAGGAGTGGGGTCCTTGGTGCTCTCTGAGTTTGCTTGTTTTCTTGCAGACGTTTCATGATCCAGCTAGGTAACATCATCAGGGCTTAAAAGGGAGGGGGGGAGGAGGAGGAGGATCGCTAGGATCACTCCAACATTGTGGGGTCTCTGAGCTTGGTTTTTTTTCTTGCAGACATTTCACTACCCAATTAGCTAACATCATCAGGTGTAGAAGGCAGAGGGATATGCAGAGAGGAGGGAGGAGGAGGAGGAAGAAGACTGGGGTCCTTGGTGCTCTCTGGGCTTGCTGGTTTTCTTGTAGATGTTTCATGACCCAAACTAGGCAACATCATCAGTGCTAGAAGGCAGAGGGATATGCAGGAGGAGGGACAGTTGTAAGTCAAGGACTACCTGTGGTTTTGTATTTGAGTAATTGGCAATGGTTTTAATTGCTAAGTTAGAGAGATCTTAAAAGTAGTTTTCTTATATTGACTTTTTTAGTCTGTGTGTGTGTGTACATATAAACCCACACATGTATATATTTGTGTGTGTGATGTGTTTGTGTGTGTATATAAATATATATGTTTTCCAGTGAAGCCGGTCTATCAGAACATCCAGTCTACAAAGCAATCTAGTTATTGCTTTTAGCCCCAGTCTAGGAGCGTGTTTTTTTTTAATCATATAGGCAGACACTACTGCGACAAACTAAACTGCTCAAAAATATAAAGGGAACATTTTAACATGGAACTGAAGGAGTTTGCATTCCCTTTATTTTTTTGAGCAGTATATTTTGTGTTAAATCTCACACACACACACACACACACACACACACACAGAGAGAGAGAGAGAGAGAGAGAGAAAGTTTTTGCCGGACAGACTGCTCTGATTAATGCACCTTAGTATTTTTGACTGCTATACTGCAGTTCTATTTATAATCACTTTTGCCTTGCAAAAGCTGATGGGAGCAAAATAAGCTCGAAATAGCTATTCTAGTCTCCCATTCAACTCTTTAACTCTTTGTCAGCAAAAAAGAAATTTGGAGATATATATATATACATACATACATACATACATACATACATACATACATACATACATACATACATACATGAAATCTGAATAAGTTTTACCAGATAATCTATAAAATAACATGCAAATCACAAATATAGCTAAATAATCTTGATGGTTGTAAGAATTGTCCCAAAGTATAAAATACTTAATATAAAAATATTTTGCTCTTCTATTTACCAGCTGTATCTGTGAACTCCTTGTTCCTTTCTTGTGAATCTTTCGTTGATCAAGCCTATCAAATCATAGACTTCTGAGTACAGGAAAATGTTTGACCCGTTCATATAGTTTTTAAAAACAGCCAGCATGCCTGCCTATGTGCATGTGATTTATTTTGAGTGGAAAACTAACATTCCTGTATGTTTCTCTCCTCCAGGTTACTCTCTGCTGCCTCCTTTTGTGTCACTAGGAAAACATTCCAACTTGCTTGTGTGTGAAAAATCAAGGAAAAAAATGTGGCAAGGACCAAATATCTCACTCCCCATGTTACGTACATGCAAAGGAGTAGAAATGAATAATATGAGGTATGTTGCATCTGTCTGTTTATCCCATTTATACAGCTGCTCCCCTCCCAGAACGTTGAAAACACATAATAAAAACTTAACAAGCTACAATTAAAAACACCAAATCAGACTTAGTAGTGACCGAGTAGAAAACAAGAGAGGCAGGACATCCCGTGGATCGTGGGGTTGCAGGGCTTAGAATGCAGCATGGCTGTCTGATTCTGCCCACTGCCAGCGGTTCGATCCTGACCGGCTCACAATCAGCTCAGCTTCCCATCCTTCCGAGGTGGGTAAAATGAGGACCCAGACTCTGTAAACCGCCTAGAGAGGGCTGTGAAGCTCTGCGAAGTGGTATATAAGTCTAAGGGCTGTTGCTATTGCTATCTCCTGGTTTTCTCAACGGCTCACGCCGCACGCTTGTCTTCTGCAGGTTGTCCTGTGTGGCTGTGGCTTTGGATCTGGTGAAACGATGTGCCGTTCTCTACGGGGAGCTTCCGTCCTTCCGTGAAATTGTGGGGCCCCTCCGGCTGTTGCTCTCCTCTCTCACGCTCCAGGCAGCCAAGTATCCTGCCCAGCTTCAAGTAAGGGGGTCCTCAGAAACAGCCCAGAATTACTTTAAAGATTAAAGAGAAAGAAGACCCGGTGTGCTTTAGAACATGGGATAGTTTCCATCAGTGGCTAGAAAGACGAGTCAAGAGAGAAAGGAACGTGATGTGTAATTTTGAACATATATTAGCCAGAAGAAGGCTAGTGAGTGATGAATTAACACATTGTTTGTGATAATTAACTATTACCTATTCTTGTTTGTTAAACAAGAACTAAGAAACTTCCTAGAACTAAAGAGAAACTTCCTGACAGTGAGAACAATTAACCAGTGGAACCACCTGCCTCCAGAAGCTGTGGGTGCTCCAACACTGGAAGTTTTTAAGAAGAGACTGGACAGCCATTTGTCTGAAATGGTATAGGGTTTCCTGCCTGAGCAGGGGGTTGGACTAGATGACCTCCAAGGTCCCTTCCAACTTTATTATTATTGTTATTATTATGATGATGATGATGATGATGATGATGATGATGAAGGAGAGAAGTAACCTAGAACTAAGGAGAAACTTCCTGACAGTGAGAACAATTAACCAGTGGAACAACCTGCCTCCAGAAGCATTGAATGCTCCAACACTGGAGGTTTTTAAGAAGAGACTGGACAGCCATTTGTCCAAAATGGTATAGGGTTTCCTGCCTGAGCAGGGGGTTGGACTTGAAGACCTCCCAGTTCCCTTCCAACTTTTTTATTATTATTATTATTATTATTATTATTATTATTATTATTATTATTACTACTACTACTACTACTACTACTACTACTACTACTAAACACATGAACCCAGACATTATGCTGTTCGCTAAATATTGAAAATGGTATTTGGAAAAACCCCAACCCTAATCCCGACCCTACCTTATCCCTAACCCTCTAAAAACTAATAAAATCTATATAAAGAAAGAAAGAAATAGCCCAGAATTACTGTCCCACCGTCGCAGAAAAGTAGCACCAGAGCATAGGCAGGCCTCGACTTAACCACAGTCCGTTGAGTGACCGTTCCAAGTTGCAACGGCAGTGAAAAAAAAAATGACTTTAACGACCATCTTTCGCCCTTAACGGCCGTTGCAGCACCCCCGCGGTCAAAATTCAGACGCTCGGCAACTGACTCCCGCTTACGGCGGTTGCACCTCCCGAGGTTGCGCGACCTTCTGACGGGCAAGGTCAAAATCCCCTTCCCTCCACCCTTTTACTTGGCATGAAAGCTTTGCATTCATTTTGTTTTTCATTTTCAATCTTTTGGGATGTTTAGGAGTTGCACGGCAGCGTTCTGGACAAGCTCGATGCCCCCAAGTCCTACAGCCCCTTGGTCTGTGACAACAGGAAACCCGTCCCCTTGAAGCTGTACACTCCAAAAATAGTGAAAGTGTGAGTATCTCAAAACGGATCCCGACCGCATGTTCCCCGGCCTGGAATACGGAACGTTTAAAATTGGAATTTAAAATTTAAAAGCTTTGAAATTCAAAAAAAAAAGCCCAGTTCCTCTGATGGTTCTTTTTATGTCCTGGTTTTGGGCTGTTGAAATCCAGATTATAGCAAGGAGGAAACGGTTCGGCGGTTATCCGGCGTCTCCTGCCGCTACTGGCCGTTTATTTGAGCCGTCGAGCCGCCAATTGGAAAACTGCCCGTCGCAATTCTTCCGTCATTAGAAAACAAAAGTTCCGTTGACGAGAAACAGGTTCCAGGGACAAAGTACAGGTGGTCCCCGGCTTACGACGGTTCGCTTAGGGACCGTTTGAACTTACGACGGCGCTGGAAAAAGTGACGTACAACTGCTTTTCACACTTTACGACCGTTTGCAGCATCCCCCTGGTCACGCGATTTAGATTCGGACGCTCGGCAACCGACTCATATTTATGACGGTCGCAGTGTCCCCCGGGAGGGTCACGTGATCCCCGCTGGCCTTCTCACCAGCAAAGTCAATGGGGAAGCCAGATTCACTTAACAGCCGGGCTCAATTGCCGTCGTAAACTGAGGACTACCTGTACACAGATAGAGAATGCTTTTAAGGGGTAGACTTCTGTTGTAGAGTGACGAGATGAGTATTTTAAGCTTCGGACAAAGCGAATTCATGGGTGGACTCCTTAGTAAGGGACCAGGGGTCACTTTTTGGCCAAAGAGCGTGGAGTAGGTCTCCTTGGGGGACAGGCCAGATCGGTGACTGGGGACCAGTTACTTTCCCTCGGCCCCCGAGCATCATCAAGCTCTGGGCTCCCTCCATGTTTACTACGTGTCCTCAAAAAAAGGAGTCCCAGCACCCAAGTTTGAAAACTATAAATATCAAAGGTTAAATTGGAATATTGATAAGAAATTAAAAATTGAGTAAAAAATCAGTAACGGGTTATGGATTGTTTATGAAGATTGAATGTCATTAAGATATGTATAAGCTAAAAATTTATTGATAAATGTAATAACGATGTTCTTACTGAGTTGCTATAATTAGAAATGTACTAACCTGACAGTAAATGCTAAGGGAAAAAGAGAAGGAAATATTCGATGTTGTAACCTGAGATTTGCACTAAAACTTTGTTTGTTATTGAACTATCGATTAACCCAGTCACCAGGTTGACGTTTTTAAATACGTCAATGTAAAATTAGAAAATTAATAAAATACTAAATTTAAAAAAGAAAAGGAGTCCCAGCAGATCTGGACAAGCCGCGCACAGCTTCCGAGTTTTCTTGGCCACAATATGGAGGTGTAAACCAGACGTCAAGATATCCAGCTGGGAAAAGTGTGTTCCCATTCAACATAACTTTTCCCAGCTGGATATCTGACGTCTGGTTTACTGGTTTACTATGGCCAATTTATTAAAAATAAATAAATAAATAAATCCCGAGGCTGAAATGGTCCCTAATTGACTTAAGAGCGCAAACTTCAGAGATGGAAAGCAATTAAAAAGCGTATATACTCTGATTCACTTAAGTGAATCTTAATTGAATTTTAGAGTACTTATTTTTAATTTTAACTATTAATATGATATTATTATTGTGTTTATTAATTATATATCTGTTGAAAAGAGAGTTAAAGGAGGTTACAGATTTGTTATTCTAACAGTTTTCAGATAGAGTTAAAGGAGATTATAGATTTAATATTTTTATAGTTGTTTAAGATTATTTAGAGTCTGATTATTTCATTATTATTCCTGTGATTGGCTCTGGGAAGTGAGGGGGGGGGCGGAAGGGTGGGTTTGAGGGAGGGATTTATATTGTAAAATGTTATAAAATTTTCAATTAAAAAAAAAAAAGCGTATATACTCTGGAAAGGTTCCCCCTCTTGCACATTTTCCCCTAAGCTCCGGGATTGAAATAGGAGTGAAACTGGAAGCTCCGGCATTTTGACGAGTCGTGTGTTTTTTTGTTGTTTTTTTCTCTCTCATTCCAGACTGGAATTTGGAAGGAAGCAAGGGAGCAGTCAGCAAGAGCAGGATCGGCAGCGCCTCGTTCACAAGCACCGGCGTGAACTCAAAGGGGCCGTGCGCGAGATCCGCCGGGACAACCAGTTCCTTGCAAAGATGCAGCTGACGGAAGTCGTGGAAAGGTAGCTCCGGGTTTGGGTTGAAATGAGAAAGACGGAGGGAAATACCGATAGTCGGGAAGCTGTCTCCGCTTAGAGGAAGAGGCTTTGTCGTCTCAGAGATCAACGAGGTTTCCGATTCATGGTTGCTAGAGAAGAGAAGAGAAGAGAAGTAGGGGTAGAGTAGAATAGAATAGAATAGAATATAAATAGAAAATAGAATAGAATATAATATAAATAGAAAATAGAATAGAATAGAATATAGAATAGAATAGAAAATAGAATAGATTAGATTAGATTAGATTAGATTAGATATTGGAGAATAGAATAGAATAGAATAGAGAAAATGAATAGACTAGGATGGAATAGAATATAAGAAAATAGAACAGAATATAGAATAGAAAATAGAATAGAGAATAGAATAGAAAATAGAATAGATTAGATTAGAGATTGGAGGATATTAGAATAGAATAAATAGAATAGAATAGAATAGAATAGAATAGAATAGAGAAAATGAATAGACTAGATTAGGATAGAATAGAATAGAAAAGAATATAAATAGAAAATAGAATAGAACATAGACTAGAAAATAGAATAGAATAGAAAATAGAATAGAGTAGATTAGATTAGATATTGGAGGATATTAGAATAGAATAGAATAGAATAGAATAGAATAACAGAATAGAATAGAATAGAGAAAATGAATAGACTAGATTAGACTAGGATAGGATAGAATAGAATAAAATAGAAGAATAGAATAGAATAGATATTGGAAAATGGAATAGAATAGAATAATAATAGAATAGAACAGAATAGAATAGAATCTGCAGATCTGTGATTCTGTATAAGACCTGAGAGGCATCTTGTCTCTCCTCAGACTTTCTAGCCATTAATAACGCGAGGGAGAAAGACATAAAATGATTTGTTTGCATTTTTGTCTTCGACTACGATTGCAGTTTGTTTTTTGCTTTTGCAGGGATTCGGAAAGAAAAAGGAAAGTGAAGCAACTCTTCCAAAGCCTTGCTCAGCAGGAAGGAGACTGGAAGGCACTTAAGAGAAAAAAGCATTAAAACATTCCCAGATACCTCAGAAGGCAAGCAAGGAGGTTTAAACGATTAGAATTTCCTGGAGCATTTTGAGATCATTTTAAATAGGGGTACACTTTCTTCTGGATTAAAAAAAAATACATATTGTTATATTCTTGTTTCTAAATAAAATTGTATAACATATTTGATGCCGTGGAGGCTTTTTTTCCCGAATGGGCGAACTTGCCCACCCAGCCAAGCTTCCCCTGGCTATTGGGCCACTCTTCACATGCCCAGAGGCTGCAGCAGCTTCGAGGCACTGAGGGCCACTAGTCTTAAGGATTGGCTGACTGCAGAGAGACGCAGGTCTTAATGTAGGAATCCCGGCCGCAGTGAGATGCAACTTGCAGGGCTTCTTCAGAAGGACAGCATGACACGTGGAGGGAGGGCAAGGGATTGCAAGACTGCCTGGGAAATTGTCACAGAACGTAGAAAACAAAGATGGCGTAACCATAGCAGCAGTCAGTAGCACTGAAGCAGCCACGATTTCCCAAATTTCATTCCCTCGGGTCACCTTGAAAGCCCTTCATAGCTTGGGATCAGGTTGTCTTGAGGGACGGTCTCTTGCCGGTCACATCCACCTGACCCACTAGAGCGGGGAAGCCAGGAATATTGCGGGTCCTGTCCCCTAAGGAGGACCATCTGGCAGGAAATCAGAAGAAGGGCCTTCTCCGTCATCCCTCCAGAAATTAGACCGGCCCCCACTCTGTCACTCTTTCACAAGGTCCTGAAGACGAGGTTCTGCCAGCGGACCTGGGGAACCCAGAGCGGGATTGAGCCCATCCAGTTTTGGTCACCATGATGTAAAAAAGATGTTGAGACTCCAGAAAGAGTGCAGAGAAGAGCAACAAAGATGATCAGGGGACTGGAGGCCAAAACATACAAGGAAAGGCTGCTGGAATTGGGTCTGTCTAGTTTAATGAAGAGAAGGACGAGGGGGGACATGATAGCAGCGTTCCAGTATCTCAGGGGCTGCCCCAAAGAAGAGGCAGTCAAGCTGTTCTCCAAAGCACCTGAAGGCAGGACAAGAAGTAACGGATGGAAACTAATCAAGGAGAGAAGCAACCTGGAACTAAGGAGAAACTTCCTGACAGAACAATTAACCAGTGGAACCACCTGCCTCCAGAAGCTGTGGATGCTCCAACACTGGAAGTTTATTAAGAAGAGACTGGACAACCATTTGTCTGAAATGGTATAGGGTTTCCTGCCTGAGCAGGGGGTTGGACTAGATGACTTCCCAGGTCCCTTCCAACTTTATTATTGATCATCGCACAGTCAGCCAGATGTTCAGACTGGATTTGGCATTTCTCAAGGACCTGGGATAGGCAGATGTGGATGTTTGATGGTATTACGGATATCGTCGCAGGATCAAACATCCCCATCTGCCTATTATTATTATTATTATTATTATTATTATTATTATTATTATATTGCTGGTATGAGTGGGGGATTATTATTTTATTTATTTTTATTATGTTTATTTCTTGGACATTGTGTTTTTAGTTTTCGGTAAGCTGCCTAGAGTCTAGGGCACAGGGAAAGCCGAATTCACTTAAAACGCCGACTCATATTTATGACGGTCGCAATGTCCTGGTGACCCACCTTTTGCGACCCTCGAACCCATTGAAGAACGATGGCGATTTCCCTTAACAACCGTGGCAGAGGAAAGGTCGTACAATGGGGGGCAAAAAGTCACTTAGCAAATAAGAAGAAGAAGGAGGAGGAGGAGGAGGAGGAGGAGGAGGAAGAAGAAGAAGAAGAAGAAGAAGAAGAAGAAGAAGAGGAAGAGGAAGAGGAAGAGGAGGAGGAGGAGGAGGAGGAGGAAGAAGAAGAAGAAGAAGGAAGAAGGAAGAAGAAGAAAGAAGAAGAAGAAGAAGAAAGTAGTAGTAGTAGTAGTAGTAGGAAGGGACCTTGGAGGTCATCCAGGGCTCCACTGTGATGGTAAGCCGAGGACCCCCCACCCCACCCGTACGGCCAGACGCGT
Source organism: Protobothrops mucrosquamatus (assembly GCF_001527695.2). Taxonomy (NCBI): domain Eukaryota; kingdom Metazoa; phylum Chordata; class Lepidosauria; order Squamata; family Viperidae; genus Protobothrops; species Protobothrops mucrosquamatus. The sequence goes on from NW_015388925.1 coordinate 9,886, forward strand.
CGCAAAACGGGCTCCAGAGACACGGGTGTCCCCCTTAACGACGGGCTCGATCCTGGCCGTCAGTCCAGGACCACCCAGTCGGCCCTGGGTTCAAAACACCGACGAGGCATCCGTCCTTTGGCCCAGCCGATGCCGGGCAGAAGGGGTTCGGCCTCCGCTTTGCTGCGCGCTCGGATCCGGCGGGAGCCGCCTTGAGTCACCCGCCCGCGGCGGCGGCGGCGGCCAACGCCCCGCGGAAGTCGGCCGGTGGGTGGACGGGCTCTGCGGAGCGCGCGCCAGCCGAGCCCGGGCATCGCTCGCTCCGCCGCCGCCTCCTCGCCGCGGGCAGCAGCTCCGGAGCCCTGCGGCGCCTCGTCCAGGTCAGCCCCGCTCGCCTGGCTTCCTTTCCCGGGGAGGCTCCGGCCGGGATGCGGGGAGCCCGGCCGGGGAGGAGGAGGAGGCGGCGAGGCTGCGGTCTCTCCTCGGGGCGCAGCCGGCAGCCCCGGCCGGAAGGAGGAGGAGCTGCCGGCCTCGGGAAGGAGGCAGGCGGGCGGGCGGATGGGCGAGGCCGGGATGGGGAAGGGGTGCCAGCGCCCCGCGGAGGAGGCTGGTCCGTGGGCGCTGCGGGGAGCGGAGGTGAGCTCTCCCTCTCTCTCCCCCACTCGCTCTCTCTCTCTCTGGGGCTGGGTGGGTGGGGGGTCTGCCGTCTCCCCTCCTGCTCCGGCCTGCAGGCGGGGCTTTCCTGGTGGTCTCCCATCCGTCCTGGCAGCTCTGGGTCCCGCGGGAGGGGGAGAGGAGCCGCACCTCGGAGGGGGGGAGGAGTCCACCGTCTCTCCTCCTGCTCTGGCCTGCAGGCGGGGCTTTCCTGGTGGTCTCCCATCCGTCCTGGCAGCTCTGGGTCCCGCGGGAGGGGGAGAGGAGCCGCACCTCGGAGGGGGGGAGGAGTCCACCGTCTCTCCTCCTGCTCTGGCCTGCAGGCGGGGCTTTCCTGGTGGTCTCCCATCCGTCCTGGCAGCTCTGGGCCCCGGTCCCACGGGAGGGGGAGAGAAGCTGCACTTCAGAGGGGACTGGGGGGTGGGTGAGTCCATCATCTCCTCTTCCGCTCTGGTCTCCAGACGGGGGTTTCCTGGTGGTCTCCCATCCTTTCTGGCAGCTCTCCATTGGGCCTGGGTCCCGTGGGAGGGGAAGAGGAGCTGCACCTCGGAGGGGACTGGGAGGGGGTGAGCCTACCATCTCCCCTCCCGCTCCGGCCTCCAGGCGGGGCTTTACTGGTGGTCTCCCATCCTTCCTGGCAGCTCTTGGCCTGGCCTGGGTCCCCCGGGAGGGGGAGAGGAGCTGCACCTCGGAGGGGACGGTGGGGGAAGGAGTCCACTGTCTCCCCTCCTGCTCCGGCCTCCAGGCGGGGGTTTCCTGGTGGTCTCCCATCCTTCCTGGCAGCTCTAGGCCCCGCCTGGGTCCTGGGGGAGAGGAGCTGAGTCCATCATCTCATCTTCTGTTCTGGTGGTCTCCCATCCTTCCTGGCAGCTCTCGGCTGGGCCTGGGTCCCGTGGGAGGGGGAGATTTGCTGTACCTTGTGGGGAACTGGGGTGGGGAGAGCAAGACCAGAGGGCTGGGAAGGAGGAACGCGGGGGAGGGACGAAGGACCCCCGGCCCTGTTTTTCGTCCATCTGCTCCGATAGTCCCAGGTTTCAAGGGGAGGGGGAGAGGCAGTGCAGCCTGGCTTGAGTTCGGGAAGCAGGGGGGGTCTCCAGGCTGCCAGAGGCCCCCAGGATGTGGGGGGGTCATCCAGGGAAGGCGCCCGGCAGCGGTGCTTCCTTAGCTTTCCTGGGGGCCCCTTCGGGCAATTTAAAATTGTTGCTCCACCTCTGGGGTTCTGGAGCATGTCTTGAGTTCCTTTGGGGCAACCTCCTTCCGCCAACTCTAAGGCTGCTGTTTAAGTCTGCTTAAATCAGTGGTTCTCAACCTGTGGGTCGGGACCCCATTTGGGGTCGATCGACCATTTCACGGGGGTCGCCAAGCAAGGCTGTCCACCATTTTTTTTGTCCGCCATTTTTTCCCCTTTTCCGGCGGGTGCCTTACCTCCCTTGGGCTGGGCCAGCTGGTGGTCGGCCTGCTCCGTCTCTGCCGCTTGCCAGCTACGCCTCGGCTGGCGCAGGGGGTGGAACCACGCATGCGCGGCACTCCCGGGCAGGGAAAGTCCTTGATTTACGACCGGTTGGGTAGTCCTCGACTTACGACCGGTTTAGTCCTCGGCTTACGACCGGTTTAGTCCTCGACTTATGACCGGTTTAGTCCTCGACTTACGACCGGTTGGGGTCGCGGCATTAAAAAGGTTGAGAACCACTGGCTTAAATAGACTAAATAACAACACTGCTATTTACACACACACAAACACACAAACACACACAGGTAGTCCTCAAGTTACGGCAGTCCACTTTATGAACGTTCGAAGTTACAACACCACGAAAACAAAGGGACATACGACTTTCCCCCCCCCAAACTAACTGCCATTGCGGTATTGCTACGGTCACGTGATCAAAATTCGGCCGCCGGTTCAAACCGGCTTGTATTTATGACAGTCGCCGTGTCCTGGAAATGGGGGGGGAGGGGAAATCACCGATCCCCTTTTGCGACCTTCCGACTACGCAAAGTCTGTGGGGAAGCCAGGTTCGCATTACAACGGTGTTGCTACCTTAACAACTTAACAACGGTGGCGAGAAAGATTGGCAGAACGGGGCAAAACCTGCCGAACAAGTGTTTCGCTTAGCAACAGGAAGTTTGGCCTGTCGTAAGTAGAGGACGACCCGTAAAAGCTTAGCAGGGGAAATCCCTGCGCGTTCCAGCTTGGGTTCCCACTCTGTTCCCAACTTGTGGTCCTTGTGTGCTCTGGGGAATAAATCCACACACCCGTGGTGTGTCCCTCCATGTATTGCAGGAGCGTCCAATCGTGGAGACTGTAAGACCCGAGGACTACAACTCCCAGAATTCCCCAGCCGGAGGGATGTTTTGAAGACCCTAGTTGACGAAGGGATTCCTCCCGAGGATGTCACGAGAGGAGCAAGGTGCCCGGAGGGCAGAGGAAAATTCCTCCCGTGTCATCTTCGTGGTGTTTCTCTCGCTGCTTCTCGACCTCCTGGCCTTCACCCTGATTCTGCCTCTCCTGCCCTCCATCTTGGATCACTTCAGCAAGAACGAAGTGAGTAAAAACGAAGCCAGGTTGGTCCAAACGGTTTGGCGCTTATTACAACTGGCGAGTACAACCGGGGACCTCTGTCGGCGTGAATTCAAGTTAGGCTAGGCCAGGGGTCTTCATATTTCACCCTTTGATGACTTGTGGACTTCAACTCCCAGGATTCCTCAGCCAGCATGCCTGGCTGAGGAATTCTGGGAGTTGAAGTCCACAAGCAGGGGTCTTCATACTTGGCCCTTTGATGACTTGTGGACTTCAACTCCCAGGATTCCTCTGGCTGAGGAATTCTGGGAGTTGAAGTCCACAAGCAGGGGTCTTCATACTTCACCCTTTGATGACTTGTGGACTTCAACTCCCAGGATTCCTCAGCCAGGCAATGCCTGGCTGAGGAATTCTGGGAGTTGAAGTCCACAAGTCATCAAAGGGTCAGGTCTGAAGACCCCTGGGCTACGCAGTAGCTTGTTTTATGGTCTTATTAACTGTGAACATAGTTATCATTTATCAAAGAAAAACAAGCAGATCCAGTTGCCTCCTGAAAAAGCACCCGTGGGGCCGTAGTTTTGTTAGTTCACCAAAATCTAAAATGCAGAAATGCAAAGAAAAAACGAAGATAAGGGCAAAACAGGAGAGGAAAGGGGGAAGAGGGAAAAAAACGTAAAGGGGAAAAGAGATAGGAAAGCCTTTTCCAACTTTTTAGCCCCATAGAATAAGATAATAACAGGAAACCTCAACTTTTTATTTCTTTTTTATAGAATAGCATCTACTAGCCGTTTCCATAACCACCAACCAATCGGCCCAACCCAAAATCAAAGTTTCATTATTATTTTTTGCCACCTCAAGCACAAAGTCCAGAAATGGTTTCCAAGGGGAAACAAATTAAGTGTGGGGTTTTTTTTTCTTTAATCAAAGCAGTCAATTCGCCCGTCTCTGCTCGCTCCCATCCATTTTTGCAGCCATCCGTCCGTTGTTGTGGGAATCAAAGCGTCCTTCCATTTTTGCGCATGGCGTATTCTGGCTGCTGTCAGGATCTGCAGGATCAAGCGAGTGAGACCCTCCTGTTTCCCCCCCCCTCCACTGGCAGCTTTGCTCTGGGCACCAAGGGAGACCCTCTGGGGAAGCCCCCCACCCACCCCTCAATGCCACTGTCAGTCAGATCGCAAGTAGCTGAGAAAACAGAATGACACATCAGCAAGATTTTGTCCAGCCCCACCTGTGTCCACCCTTTTGGACACCTTTGCATGCATTTTAATCAGACAAAACTTAAGTGTTTAGTTAGCTCTGCATCACCAACCGTTCTGTTGATTCTGTTCTTAGTTCACCATAAATTCGTTTAGTGGCTCACTCACACAGAAGGCATTGTGGTTAGATTGTTGTTTCGAATCTAGATCCACTAATTGTCTAAAAAGGGATCATTCTGATTAACAACTGCAGCACTGCAGGAAAGCTTTAATTGTGGCTCTTTGGGGGTGTTTTTTTTTTAAAAAAAACAAAACAAAACACTGTACAGGTAGTCCTCGACTTACAACAGTTCGTTTAGTGACCGTTCCTAGTTGCAGCGGCCCTGAAAAACGCGACGTACGGCCGTTTTTCACAGTTACGACCACTACAGAATTCCCCTGATCAAAATTCAGATGCTTGGCAACGGGTTCATATTTACGACGGTCACGTGGTCCCCTTTTGCAAAGCCAGTGGGGCGGGGGAAGCCCGATTCACTTAACAACGGGGTTACTAACTTAACCACTGCAATGATTCACTTAGTAAACTGTGTCAGGAAAGGCCGTAAAATGGAGCCAGGCTCAGTTAACAGATGCCTCGCTTCAGCACAGAAATCTTGGGTTGCGTTGTCGTCGTAAGTCGGGGACTACCTGTACATTAGCCAGAGGGCAGTTGGGGCACATGGAGGAAATAGTTATGGGGTGATTGGAGGTTTCTCCAAAGGGCAAGGCTGGATGGATCTGGGGGGACGGGCGTCGGTCTCTCCAATACGGCCGTTATTTCTGCAACCGGATGAATGTTCTTGCGACGTTTTAATTGTGTGTGTGTTTGCCTTGATCTCTCTATCTATATTTTTTTGACATTTCATTCCACCACTTCATCTAAGCCAGCGGTGGGCAGGAGATGGAATAGCGGGCAGGGGGTTTCCTAATCACGAAACTTAAAATAAGGAAGTCTCCCAACGGCTGAAGCTGCAAAGCTGGCACTTGTGATATACGCTTCCCTCCTCTGAGGAAGGACACGCTCCAGGCGGGAACGAGAAAGCCACGCCGTGCAACAAGGCCGCTGCTTTGCAGATTGTGCAACACACACACCCAGGTTGTAAGACCAATCCAGGAAGCCCCACCTGGAAAAGTACAGGTGGAAATCCTCGCCCAAAGCAAAAACAGGGCTACTCGACACGCAACTAAACAGGGCAACGTAAGGGGAGCCCCCCCAACAGACCGTCTCCCCAACACGTGGCTGCCCGGCGGCTTTTCAGAACTGCCCCACCGCCCCCGCTTCGCGAGACCTTTCAGAGTTGTGAAGAATTTTGTGGGAAGGGACAAAGAAAAGGGAAAAAAAAAGAGAAGAAGTTGACGTTTCAGGGCTTTATTTGAGAAGATTGAAGATGGAAAGGGAAGGCATATCAAAACATTTAAAGCAGTGCTTCTCAACCTTGACCATTTTAAGGCATGCGGACTTCAACTCCCAGAATTCCACAGCCAGCAATGCTGGCTGTGGAATTCTGGGAGTTGAAGTCCACATGCCTTAAAATGGTCAAGGTTGAGAAGCACTGATTTAAAGACTGTTGAAAGTCATGTAAGCAGAAGGAATATAAAGTTGGTTTATTTGATCGCGGCTAAAATAGACGCGTTGTTTTCTCCCCTTCTGGACTTTTTGGCTGACCTCAGGACGGAATGATGAAGCTTTAAAGATTGGTTTGTAGAGAAGAGATAAAATATGAGATTATGGGAGGGGGAGAAGACTGCCATCCTCCAGCCTATCTGACAGAGGATGCACTGGGAGGGGGGGGCATTTTTTTAGGAGCTTCTGGGATCAGGAAAATGGCAAAAAAGTGCGTTTCCCATCTTGGTGGGACAATTTTATCGATTGACTGATTGATTGATTGAGACCCCACCTTTATAATTTTCACAAATAACTCAAGGCGGAAAATATATCCAAACACACTTTCCTCCTTCTATTCCCCCCCCCCCACAATAACAACCCTGTGAAGTGGGTTGTGTTGAGAGAGAGGCACTAGCATTCAGAACAGAGCTGGAAGGGAACCTCGGAGGTCTTCTAGTCCAACCCTGTTTCAAGCAGGAGACCCTGCGCCATTTCAGACAAGTGGCTGTCCAGTCTCTTCTTTAAAACCTCCAGTGATGAAGCATCCACAAGTTCTGGTGGCAAGCTGTTCCACTGGTTAATTGTCCTCACTGTCAGGAAGTTTCTCCTTAGTTCCAGGTTGCTTCTCTCCTTGATGAGTTTCCATCCGTTGCTTCTTGTCCTGCCTTCAGGTGCTTTGGAGAATAGCTTGACTCCCTCTTCTTTGGGGCAGCCCCTCAAATACTGGAATACTGCCATAAATACCAAAATAATTCTGGCAGAAAGGGATGGGGCTGGTGATGGCTCCCCTCATCCCTCCTCCCCTTTGCCCAATCTCTTCCCTTCTTCCCCAGGATGGGCTCTACAAGAGGGTGCAAGCCGGCGTGGACTGGTTCAGCGGCAGCCTTGGCATTCCACCGGAAAGGAAATACAACAGCGTCTTGTTTGGAGGTAGGAAATTCCCTTTATTGCACGCTGGGGCCTTAGTTAGTGTCTGGTCTGGAGGAACCCTCTTGCTGGCTGGGGGATTCTGGTAGTGGATGTCCACAGGTCTTAAAAGTTGCCAAAGATGGAGACTGGCTGGCTGGGGGATTCTGGGAGTGGACGTCCACAGGTCTTAAAAGTTTGCAAAGATGGACACTGGCTGGCTGGGGGATTCTGGGAGTGGAAGTCCACAGGTCTTAAAAGTTGCCAAAGATGGACACTGGCTGGCTGGGGGATTCTGGGAGTTGAAGTCCACAGGTCTTAAAAGTTGCCAAAGATGGACACTGGCTGGCTGGGGGATTCTGGGAGTGGAAGTCCACAGGTCTTAAAAGTTGCCCAGCTTGAACCCTCCTGCTTTAAATACTTCATTAGTGGGGGAAAAGAGGTAAACTAAGTGGGGGCCAGTAGGCAGAAGACGGCCTGCAGTCCACGGCACCTCCCCACCTCCGTTCTTCTCTTCCAGGTCTCATCGGCTCCCTCTTTTCCTTGCTTCAGTTCCTGGCCTCGCCCCTCACCGGGGCTGCTTCGGATTCCTTCGGGAGACGACCAGCCCTGCTGGCCACTGCGGTACGTTGGTTTCGGCCGGAGGGGAGGCGTGGACGGATGCAGCCCCCCCTGGTCCAGAGCACGTGTTGGGATCCCATCTGAAAAGGAGGGATCCCTTTTCTCTCTTTATAACGGAGACGTAGAGATACTTACCTGATCCGTTGAGTGGAACAAACCCAGGAGATGCTCCCCTTTCAGCAGATCCTCGTCTGAGAAGGCCAAAATCTCTCTCCTCTCCCTTGCAGCTGGGCCTGATCGCCTCGTACGCGCTCTGGGCCGTTTCCAGCAGTTTCGAGCTCTTCCTTTGCTCCCGGATTCTCGGCGGGATCAGCAAAGGGAACGTCAGCCTCTGCACGGCCATCGTCGCTGATCTGCAGTGCCCAAAAGCTCGGAGTAAAGGCATGGTGAGTCCTTGTTGTGTTTGACAGAAGGGCGGAGTTGGAAGGGACCTTGGAGGTCTTCTAGTCCAGCCCCGGCTCAGGCAGGAAACCATATACGCCAGGGGTAGTCAACCTTGGCTCTTTTATGACTGGTGGACTTCAACTCCCAGAATTCCTGAGCCAGCCATGCTGAGGGGAAAGGGAGAGGTTTCCAAGCTGAGCCATGCTGGCTCAGGAATTCTGGGAGTTGAAGTCCACGAGTCATAAAAGAGCCAAGGCTGACTACCCCTGAATACGCCATATTTTTTAATTTTTTTATTTTATTGTTGTTGTTGTTATTGATCATCGCACAGTCAGCCAGATGTTCAGACTGGATTTGGCATTTTTGTCTACCTGTTGAGTCCTTCCCAAGGACCTGGGATAGGCAGATGTGGATGTTTGTCAAATTAAATTCAACGGAATCCAAGTCAGCAGTCTGATGCGACCATGAAAAACGCAAAGGCAGTTTTAGGCTGCGTCAGCTTTCCAAATAGTGACGTTTCACTTTAATTTTGATTTTGCTCAAGTCCCGTTCTGAAACCTGAGTCCCGTCCAGGAAGGACTTAGATTAGAAGGATTCAGATGAAGAACCAGCTCCCAAAATATATACAGGTAGTTCTCAACTTACGACCACAATGGAGAGATTAGTGAAGTGAATTTTGCCCCCGTTTGTGTCCAGGATCTACGGCATGATTAGTAACGATTAACTAATATAATTAGTAAACTATAGCATTAATTATGTGCTCCAACACTGGAAGTTTTTAAGAAGAGACTGGACAGCCATTTGTCTGAAATGGTATAGGGTTTCCTGCCTGAGCAGGAGGTTGGACTAGAAGACCTCCAAGGCCCCTTCCAACTTATTATTATTATTATTATTATTATTATTATTATTATTATTATTATTATTATTATTATTATTAGTATTATTATTATTAATAATAATAATTAATTATTATTATTAATAATAATAATAATAATAATAATAATTAATTATTATTACTATTATTATATTGTTATATTGATATAATTAATATAATAAATCATAATCTATATAAATAAAAATGTAAATGTTCGTTTGTTCAAAATCTTAAATCTCCGAAAGTTCTTCACCGATTGCTTTGAAATTTTGACACAACGTTGCATTCGAACATGCGCGTTTTTATATACCTACTATTATATAGATGTCACACCTGTGACACAAACGTGCGCTTTCTGTTTTCTTTCTTTTCCATTTAACCAGACTCAGCCACAGCAACGTGTGGCCGGGTACAGCTAGTTATGAATAATTATAATTAGATGATTATTAATTACCTAGGGCATGATTAATAATTATGTGGGTCGGTGTGGGGCCTTAGTGTATGTGACTCAAAGAAATAAGTACGGCCCCACATTTTTGAAGAAAATATTGCTTTTGTGTTCCTGAAAGTACTTATGGACAACGGGGCGCACCCAGGAGAAACCAAGTTGAGGATTTTGATCAGGGTTTGCGGCTCTGGAATTTTGTTTGAAGGAGGCACGTTAGCCAAAGTATGTTTGCTGAATCCTTCCTCCAGGCCATGATTGGGTTGGCTTTCTCCTTGGGCTTCACCCTCGGGCCGATGCTGGGCGCCTTCCTCGTTCTGGAGACGGAGAAGGACCAAGTCTTCTACGTGAGAGCCGCCATCTTTGCCACCATCTTTGCTGTGACTGATTTCCTGTTCATCTCCGCCTGCTTGCCGGAGACGCTCCCAAAGGAAAAACGGGTAATACGTTATTCTGGAAATAATCAGAAAAACAAACTAACGGGTGTCTTTTTTTTTGATGTCAGCTGCTTCCAGAAGAGGTAAGTTGGACCTGGCAGGAGACAGATTGTAGGGACCATCTATGCCAGTGGTAACTTTTAAGATTTGCAGACGTGCAATTCCCTGAATGGCTGGGGAATTCTGGGAGTTGAAGTCCACAAGTCTTAAAAAAGTTGCCACGTTTGGAGACCCCACATCTATGCACTTATGTAGCTAGAGGTGGAAATTGAAAAAGTGGATGAGGGCAGTGGCAGTCTCTTCCTTTATCTGAAGGGCGTGGAAAACAGGACAAGAGCTCCTTCAGGTGGGAGCTTTTCAAGTGGATCTCCAGACTTGAAACAAAGGAGGAATTTCCTGTTTTTTAATGCTCTTCGGCAGGGGCACATCCTGCCTGCTGGTATCCCAAGGGCCATTACTGGAGGTTTTCAAGCAAAGGTTGGGATTGTGAAAGGATTCCCGGAAGAGCTGGAAGACCTCTGATATCCTTCAACCTCATGATGGACTTCAAGAAAACCATGGCAAGGATGACCTTACTTGTATGCTATTCGGAATGTCTGTGCTGGGCTTGATCAGAGTCTACAGCCCATGGATTCCAAGTCTTCTTAAAGTATATGAATCAATACAGTAGCATCACTGTCTGGTTTGGTGGTAGCTGAGCCTCAGATAGAAGGTCCATACAGAGGGTGGTAAGGACAGTTGAAAAGATTATAGGAAGCTCGCTTCCCGTGATTCAGGATACTGCTCATAAGCGCTATGTGCTTAGAGCGCGGAGCATTGTTAGAAGACCCCACGCACCCACTTTACGGTCCGTTTCTGTTGCTCCCCTCTGGGAGGAGGTTTTGAAGTACTTATAGCAGAACTACTAGATTCTGTAACAGCTTTGTTCCTTAGGCCATCCATCTTGTAAATTCGCAGGATTCTTTGTCTTTCTCGCCATGTATATGTATACATCCAAACCAGACTGCGTTGTTTCTCTGGGCCGCATATGTGTGTATGTGGGTACATGCATAATTTATTTATTTTTTAATCATGTTTATGCAGTGTATATTGGAGATGGTTACTCTTTGAGAGTGTATATTATGCAGTGTATATTGGAGATGGTTACTCTTTGAGAGTGTATATTATGCAGTGTATATTGGAGATGGTTACTCTTTGTATGCAACAAAATCTCATTTTAATGTATGCTGATTAGTGTACATTTAAAGTGACAATTATTCTATTCTATTCTATTCTATTCTATTCTATTCTATTCTATTCTATTCTATTCTATTCTATTCTATTCTATTCTGTTCCATTCTTTCATTGTTCTATTCTATTCTATTCTATTCTATTCTATTCTATTATTCTATTCTATTCTATTCTATTCTATTCTATTCTATTCTATTCTATTCTATTCTATTCTATTCTATTCTGAAATGGGTGATAACCGATTGCTGGGATAATCCTCTGCCATGTGCAGGATTTGCAGCATATGTGTGGAAGAGTATGGGAGGGTGGTGTCCAATCTATACACTCCAGAAAGCTTGAATCATGGTGAATGAAGACTTTACAAAACCATGTGAAATCCAGAAGGGAACAAGCCAGGGGGTGTCTTTTATCCCTTCATCGTTTATTCTAGTGTTGGATGTGTTAAAGAAAAATATTAGACAGGATAGCAGAGCAAAAGGACTACAAATTAAAGTGCACCATTACAAATGGCATGCATTTGCTGACTATTTTGGTATTGATTGTGCAAGGCCCAGTAGAGAACACTGAACATGTGATGAGGAAGATTAAAATATTTGGAGAAACGGCGGGTTTCAGAATCAATCAATCCAAGACGGGAATACTGGCTAAGAACATAAAGGTGTGAAGATCAGAAGTTAAAATTAAAGTAAAATTAAATTAAATTTAAAACCGGTTTTAAAATTGGGGGAAAAGGCACAGTACTTGGGGGTGACTCTCGCTGAGGAAAATTCTAAGCTTGACAAAAAATAATGACGGTAAAATATGGAAGGAGGTAAAATTGGATTTTATGGGCACCATCACCGATCGTGTCTTTCTTCTGCCTTGGGCAGGTGTCCTCCATGACATCCAGCTTCCAGTCGGCCTTCAACCTGATCAGTCCCTGGGCCTTGTTCCGGTTCTCGGCAGTACGTCAGAAGATGGGAGGACCCTCCAGAGATAGCAAGTGTTTTCCATTTCCTGTCCTCGGGTGGCGTCTGATGACGACTCCTTTAGAAATCCATTGGATTCTCCTTTGGATCCATCCTGCAAACGCTTCCGGGATCTTTTCCCGGAGCGTGGCTGGGGTCCCCAACCAATGGGACCCGGGCTTTGGTATAAATGGAGATGTGAGATGAAGTCAGGGGGGGGATTCGGTCAACTGTTGAGGTAAATCAGCCAAACACTCTCACTACCAAACACGATATCAAGGATTAAGTCCTTGGCGTCTTTAGTAGATGACCATGACCAACTTTGACCTCTTCTGTCTCCCACTGACTCTATTCTTGGACAGCCCCCCCCTTCTTTCCCTGTTGGCTGTCCAGCTGGGCACCTTGAAGGAAAGGGTTAATAGTTGTTGGCCTTGCTGTCATTTGGGCTATTTGGTTACCTCACGAAGCAAAGACAGTCAGAAGACATTTTGAAAAATAGAGATGGCCAACGATGAATTCCTATGAACACGAGAAAAATCAGGACACAGGTTTCCTCAACTTACAACAGTCCATTCAGTGACTGTTCAAAGTTACAACGGCACTGGGGAAAAAAATGACTTATGGCCGATTTTTCACGCTTAACGACCGTTCCAGCAATCCTGCGGTCACGTGATCAAAATTCAAAACTCTAAGCACTTGGCAACTGACTCATATTTATGACGGTTGTGGTGTCCTGGGGTCATGTGATCCCCTTTCCCAAACTTCTGACAAACCAAATAAGCCAGATTCGCTTAATAACCAGGATGCTAACTTATCAAGTGCAGCCATTCGCTGAACAACGGTGGCAGGGAAGGCCGTAAAATGAGGCAAAACTCGATTTAACGAATGTCCCGCTTGGCCACGTAAGATTGTGGCCATTAAGTCAAGGACTACCTGTGTTTCCATGAAGTCCCAGATTCGGGCTTGACTCTGGAGACGATCTGTCTTTACCTGGTTTGCAAACAATAATTTAGATGAACGATTGACCCTCATTGTCTGAATTCCTGACCCTGATCTCACAATTTCCGATCTGAAGCCAATTCCAATCCATGGTTTGCAAAGAAGACAGACTTTGTTGATGTTTCCCAATCAGCTTTGGTCATTTTATTCCTCCTGCAGATCTCCAGATCCTGGGCTTGGTGTATTTCCTATACCTTTTCCTATTCTCTGGCCTGGAATACACGTTGGGTTTCCTGGTCCATCAGCACTTCCAATTCAGCAGGTATTTAGCAGGATCCAGCCTGCCACAGTCACCGTCCCCTCAAAACCTTTAAAGATCAATGGCGTTTAATTTTATAAAATCAAGTCTGTTCCAAATATTAAATTTCTCCTCCCGTCTTCTCCTGCCACGCTTGATAACATGGGTCTCTGAGAGGAGAGAAAAAAGAGGTATTTTCCTAAGTCCCATAAAAAAAAACCCCATAAAGGTCTATGGAGATGCTCAGTCATCCAGGACATAGTTGCTTTTTTTCCAAGAGGCAACTGGACTTTGTTTTTTGTTTGAAGACGTTTCGCTTCTCATCCCAGAAGCTTCTTCAGCTCTGACTGGATGGTGGAGGAATGGAAGGATTTATACTCCTTGCAGAAAACTGGTCATCTGCCTTCTTTTAGAGAGTCGTTGAGGCCACTGGGAGATTGTTCTGTGTCCTCAGGATCCAAGTGGTCTCAACGACGCTCTAAAAGAAGGCAGATGACTGCAGCTTTGGCAATCCAAGCAGGCATGGATTGCAAAAGGATCTTCAGCCTGTCCTCCAAGCCGTGAGGGAATCCTCTTAGTACAATGGTTCTCAACCTTTTTAATGCCGTGACCCCAACCAGTCATAAGTCGAGGGCTAAACCGGTCATAAGTCGAGGGCTAAACCGGTCGTAAGTCGAGGACTAAACCGGTCGTAAGTCGAGGACTACCCAGCCGGTCGTAAGTTGAGAACTTTCCCTGCCCGGGAGCGCCGCGCATGCGTGGTTCCGCCCCCTGCGCCGGCCGAGGCGTAGCTGGCAAGTGGCAGAGACGGAGCAGGCCGACCACCAGCTGGCCCAGCTCAAGGGAGGTAAGGCACCCGCCGGAAAAGGGGGAAAAATGGCGGACAAAAAAAAATGGCAGACAAAAAAAATGGCGGACAGCCTTGCTTGGCGACCCCCATGAAATGGTTGATCGACCCCAAATGGGGTCCCGACCCACAGGTTGAGAACTACTGTCTTAGTAGGTAGAAGCTGCTTGTGGCTTTTTCTGCCGTCTTCCCCAGTGACTTTCTGGGGAGACCGGCAGAGAAGATTCTGACACATAATTGCTGGGCAAACACCCAGATAAGGATCCCATCACCAGAGAGGCTGTTTGGCAACGTTTTGCGATGGCGGCTTTACAAGCCATAAAGCACCACGTCAGAGGCTGTTGTAACTTCAGTCGGTCGTTAACCAAGGACTAAGAATAAGTGGGGATGACATTTCTGGATCTCATCCAGCTGTGTCCAGGCGCTGTGGCCACAATTTGTGTTTCAGCTCTCTTTTTCCCCCGTCTTTAGTCTGGAACAAGGGAAAATGTTTTTCTGCATCGGTGTCACCATGGCTGTGATCCAGGGGGGCTACACTCGCCAGATTAAGCCCGGAGCAGAACTGAGGGTGGTTAAAACGGTACGTTTTCCTCTTAGCCAAACGTCTACGGAGATTCTCAGTCATCCAGGTCACGGTAATCCCAACGGTGCTTTTTTCATGAGGCAATTGAGATTAGATTACAGGAGGACTTGGACAGACTTGAACACTGGGCGCTATCTAACAAAATGAAATTCAGTGGTGAAAAAAGTAAGGTTCGACATTTAGGCAAGAAAAACCAAATGTACAGGTATAGTATAGTGGGTACCTTGCTCAACAGTAGTAACTGCGAGAGGGATCTCGGAGTCCTAGTAGTGGACAATCACTTAAATAGGAGCCAGCCATCTGCTGCAGCTGCCAAAATAGCCAACACAGTGCTGGGCTGCATTAACAGAGGGATAGAATCAAGATCACGTGAAGTATTAATACCCCTTTACAATGCCTTGGTAAGGCCACACTTGGAATACTGCATCCAGTTTTGGTCACCACGATGTAAAAAAGATGTTGAGACTCTGGAAAGAGTGCAGAGAAGAGCAACAAAGATGATCAGGGGACTGGAGGCTAAAACATATAAGGAACGGTTGCTGGAATTGGGTATGTCTAGTTTAATGAAGAGAAGGACCAGGGGGGACATGATAGCAGCTTTCCAGTATCTCAGGGGCTGCCCCAAAGAAGAGGAAGTCAGGCTGTTTTCCAAAGCGCCTGAAGGCAGGATAAGAAACAACAGATGGAAACTAATCAAGGAGAGAAGCAACCTAGAACTAAGGAGAAACTTCCTGACAGTTAGAACAATTAACCAGTGGAACCACCTGCCTCCAGAAGCGGTGAATGCGCCAACACTGGAAGTTTTAAGAAGAGACTGGACAGCCATTTGTCCGAAATGGTCTAGGCTAGGGTTACCTGCCTGAGCATGGGGTTGGACTCGATGACCTCCAAGGTCCCTTCCAACTTTATTATTATTATTATTATTATTATTATTATTATTATTATTATTATTATTATTATTATTATTGGATTGGATAACCTTTATTGTCATTTTTTTTTCCTGTGGGCACAATGGCACATATTAAAAGCAAAGCTCAGTTGCTAAATTTCTCAGCAACATCAATTTTGGGCCCAATTGAGGCCATAAGTTAAGGACTACCTGAGCTAGATGTTAACAGACCAGGGATGTCCAATGATGAGATTCCTCACTCCTGTTTTATTTTCCCTTGACAGGCAATAATGTTGTCAGCGCCTGGCTTCCTTTTAATCGGCTGGAGCCCTAATATTATCGTCCTCGGTACAGGGCTGTTGTTTTACTCTTTTGGTAAGTTTCTCACCCAGACCTCGTCAGCCACACACAACTGAAAACCAAGACGAACATGCTCCGCCGAACTCATAGCTTTCTTAAGTTTAGCACTCCAAGACAATGAAATGCATGTCAATTTCGCCGAGCATTATACAATATAGAGGGGACTTACGACTAACTTGTGGGACCTCAAATTCTGTTGCAGCTTTCCAGTTTGTTGGGAATAGCAGGAGATTATTGGGGCTTTTTGGGAATCATCAATCCCAGCAAGGCCGATTTTGTTAAGCGAGACATTGGATCAGAGCAGTCCGCAGTATTTATTAAAGAAGGACCAAAAAAAATGAAGAGAATTATATTGTCAGGAAATGGTCCCTTGCTGGCGTCTATGGAGATTCTCAGTCAGCCAGGTGAGGGTTGTCCCAAAAGTTCTTTTTCAAAGGGCAACTTGGACTTTCTTGTTTTTCCTTGAAGACTTTTCGCTTCTCATCCAAGAAGCTTCTTCAGTTCTGACTGGATGGTGGAGGATGGAAGGATTTATATTCCTTGCAGTCATCTGATTGTTAGCACTCTTTCTGTTTGCAACACGGTCATTTCAGCAGCTCCAGGAAGGATTCCACGCCCATTTGCACTATTTAGGTGACCCCCCCCAAGGGCACAGATAAACCTCCAAGTGGCTTCAACGACTCTCAGGAGGAGTACTGACAACCAGCTGTCTGCAAGGAGTATAAATCCTTCCACCTTCCACCATTCAGTCAGAACTGAAGAAGGGGCAACTTTACAAAAGACACGGCTGCTTTCACGCTTCACAGGAAGGTCTCCTCCTCTTGTAAACTATTTGTACGGCACTAGCAAGAGAGAGGTTAATTAGGATCTCTTGGGAGAGAAGGCCAACTGCTCCGGCTTCAACCTGGAGGAAAAATAAGAGAGCAAAATGGAGACGTACGTAGGTTGCTCCAGGTGAGGTGATGGGCTGCTCTGGCAGGCTTGTAGTAGAGATTCTTCTCTGCAGAGTTGCAGGCACTCCAGCCTAACAGCCTTGTTTACTTTGCTTGCAGCTGCAGCCGTGGTTGTCCCTTGCCTGTCTACAGTGGTATCCGGCTACGGTAAGCTAAACGGCCTTCAGGAATGCCACATTTCTGCTCTCTGAGCTTGCTTGTTTTCTTGCAGACGTTGCATGACCCAATCTAGGCAACGTCATCAGTGCTGTAAGGGAAGGGAGGGTGTTTGCGGTCTACAAGCCAGCTCCTTGCGTATAAACAGAACACACCCCTTCTAGCACTGATGGTGTTCCCTAGTTGGGTAAGGCAACGTCTGCGGGAAAACAAGCTCAGACAGCACTTGTGAACCCTGAGCCACAAATATTCTCTTTTATTGAAATGGCAAAACCTAGTGAGGAAACCACCCTAAAGATCTTCCACTTCCCCCCCCCCAGGGCTGGACAGTCAAAAAGGGACCGTGATGGGCATCCTAAGGAGTCTGGGGGCGCTTGCGAGGTCTCTTGGGCCGGTCGTCTCAGCGACAGGTAAGCGACGTGGGAAGAAGTGCCTGTCACTCAGGAAGAGGGGGTGGTGGTAGTTGGGTGGCAGTTTCCAGGGGGTCAAAGGTCCTGGCCAAACGACGCGCAGCCCTCCCCACTGTCAGGGTCCCGATTGGGAATCGGCACCTGTGGGAGAAAATCCCGGGATTGCTCAAATGTTCTTAAAACCGGCTTTTGGCTTGCAGTGTACTGGCTGGCCGGAGCTGAGGTTTGTTTCACCGTTTGTGCCTCTCTCTTCCTGCTGCCCTTCGTCCTGCTCCGGTGGATGCCAAAGCCAAACAAAGAGGAGTAAACTACTCGGACGACCAAGTTTCTCCAGAAAACTCAAGAATTGATCCTGGAAGACCTCACCAGAGCATGGATGCTATTTTTCACAGCGGCCTTCTACCGTCTTTGCCTGAATTTGAGCAGAGGTCCTTCCGTGGGAATATCTCTGTGTGTGTGTGTGTGTGTGTATGTGTGTGTATACCAGGGTCTGAGCAAATGACCCATGAAAAAGGCTCTTTGGATAAAACCGCCTTCCTACAAATAGGATGGTGAAGATGCCTACTTGCTCAATCCATGATAACCTATTACAAAGTCTAGTACAGGGGTGTCAAGCTCAATTTCATTGAGGGCCGTATCAGCATTGCAGTTGCCCTCGGGGGGGGGGGGCGTATGGGTGTGGCCAGGGTGGGTGCAGCCTACTGGATGGGCGTGGATGGAGTGGGTGTGGTCTACTGGGTGGGCATGACCAGCTCTACATCGTTCGTGTCAAGGGTGCCTGTGGGGGCCTGGGCAGGAGTGGGACAGATCTGAGGGTCTCTGGCAGAAGGGGGTGGGACCGGGGCAAGCGCCAAGACATGGTCCATTTCTTCATTCCTCACAAAGGGTGTCACAAAGCATGCACCCAGGGGGCGGGGCCGACACAGCAGGGGCTGGTTCCTTGCTGTTTCCGGACGGCTTTGTGGAGCTAAGACTGAACGCGTTTCAGCATAGATGGCCACCACAAAATTGTACATTGGCTCCTGGCCGGCCTGGGCCAGGGCCAAAGCAGAGGGGGCTGTTCCCTCACTGTTTCCAGGATGGCTTCGCGGGCCACATGAAACCACTTAGCGGGCCGCATCCGGCCCCCGGGCCTTGTGTTTGACATGTCTGATCTAGTACAACCCAGGTCCTCTCCCTCACAGCTGGGAGATTTCCTCAAAGTGGGAAGTTCGCACACGCCTTCACGGATTTGCCCACAAGGTCTTTACTATGAGGCCGTGAGACTCAATCTTGGGTGACCCAATCTTGGATTGGGAGTCCCTAAGTTTGAGGTGAAGGTTGTTGCTGCCTGTGGCCCATAAGGCTCTCCCCATTTGCCTTCACCGCGATTGGTGCTCTTTCTTCACGTCCCTGTGGTGTCTCTTCCGACTCCCGAACCTCGTTCTTTTCTTAATTAAGTCTTCTTCTTTTTTGCTTCCTGGTTACACAAACCAGCAAAAGTCCTTTCCTACGTGGATTCTGAGAAAGGGTAGCAATTAGATAAAATAGAAAAATTCACAATATCTCTCTCTTGTCCTAGAAGGCAAGTGGCAGAAGAGGGATCTAAATTACAGTTGAATAGTAGGGGAACGCGGGACGGGCAAGAGAAGGGCCTGGATGGAACCAAATGGCCAAAGAGATTGAGATTGAGGTTTCCTGGAGAGGCTCTCGTCTACATTTCTGCCGTTGAAGTTGTCGCGAAACCGACTGTCCGACTCCGTGGACAGGTGACCAAAGTGCTTGCATCAAAATAGTCAAGATTTTTTCGTTCCCAAAAGAGGCACGGAAGAACAGATACAGGCCAAATGCACCATATCCTGGAGGCACTTGTCAGTTCTACCTTCCGTATTTCACCGTGTCTTACCGTAACCATGTCCCCTTTGGGTAAGACTTTGGAGACATTGGGAACTTTAAAACGATGATGGGTAGGTCTAATTATCCTTCCTTTTGTATTACCGAAATGCTGATGTAATGTTTTGTATGCTGCAGAAGAACGTGTGTCGAGAGAGGACTATTTTTCCATTTTCTTTTTCCATATAATAAAGTAAGTTTTTAGCGGAGCTTCCTTTAAGCATGGTAAAGAATGTAACATATGGGTTCCACCACAGAGTCCCCCGATGGGTGGGTAGCTTTTTAGGGTCATCCAAGGCTGGCTTGGCACAAGGTGGAGCCATTTCTGGTGTTCGTCTCACCGTTATGTCCGGGAGAAAAAAAAGGGTTAGGGTCCTTTATGGATTCCAGAAAGGGCTTCATTCTCTCGCTGGGTTTCTGGATTTTTGGACCAGCACCTGGTGTCGGGACCGGCACCCAGATCTGTCCCTGGTGCAACGGAGGAGGAAGAGGAGGAGGAGGCGCAGAAATGAAGGAAGCCAGTCTGGGCCTGCTAGGAATACATTTTATTTCCAAGGACGTGAACTTATCTTTCATCGGTATAAGTGTGACTTGAGTACAATGCTTTGCTAGAAAACAAATTAGTAAAATAGCGGATTATTCTGTGGGGAAAAAAAAAGGCTATTATTAAACTGAATTAGAAAACAGGCGGGATGAGCAAGAAAAACGCCACAAGTTAACTTCATTCTTAAGACACAAAAATAGGCTCCAGTCTCAGCGATGTTACGACACCAAGCAAGGCAGAGAGCGGCCGTAAAGCCTCGGGGCGGGGGGAGGCGAAGGGCAAGGCGGAGGAAGCGGTCACGAGGGTCCCCCCCCAATTGCACAGAAATGGGCTCGGCCGGACCCACAACCACCTGCACCAGAGAACGCAGGCAGACTTGGGAGGAATGAGCAGGGCGCGTCGCCTTCACATAGAAAGCCGAGAGGGGAGAGAGGGACTTCAAACTTGTTTTCACAAAGTGGCTCCCACCGGGAAATCCACTTCTTCACATGCTCGGGATGTTCCCCGCTCGGCTGCTTGCTTGTTGCTTTTTTTTCCGCGCACATATAAAAAATCGGCACCTGCTGATTGCTAAATTCCAATTACAAACGCAAATCGGTCAAGCGATAATGTTGTTTGTCCTGGGTTGTTTTGTTTTTTTTTACAAGAAAGACCAAACGAAAGCACAAGGCAGAATCTGATATAATTCCGGGGAGGGGGAGAATTAATAAAGGAGGGGGAGATGCGCAAAGACCAGACCCCTCCCTTTGGGGAGGAGGGGGGGAGGGACGGGGGGAGGACTTCAGGGCTCGCTCTTCTTCTTGCTCTTCTTGAGGAAGGACGGGGTGCGAAACTTCTTCTTCTTCTTGGAGGGAGACTTCCCCGGAGACTCCTCGCTGCCGGCTTCGGCCGCTGCCCCATCCTCGGCCGGGGGAGACGCAGGGGGCTCTCCGCTCGGGGAAGGGCAGGGCTGGGGGCTCTCGGGAGGGCCTTCCTTCTGGGGGGCAGCAAGCGCTGGGTCGGGGTCGTCATCCTCCGTTCCGAAGACTTCTTCCGAAGGCTGGTTGGGAGCGGTGAGGTCTGGGAGGCTTGGCTGGGAAGTGGCGGCTTCACTGCTGCTGCCTTCGTGGCCCGCCGGCCGTTCTGGGGAGCAAGCGACAGGAGAAGGGGGGGGAGATGTGGTGTGAAGAGATGGCACCCACCTTCCTTCACTGGCCTCTGGGAGGGAGGGTGCCGCTCCTGGGGTCCAATCCCGGGCAGCCCCCTCCCATCCACAGCGCCCCGAGAGAGAAGCCAGCCAATATTTGGACATTTTGCAAACAACTCAGCGTTCTCCTGGCACACCCCGAGCCAAAAAATGCATGCAAAGGACTGCAAAAGGGTCAATTTTTGGGGAGTGGGGGGCTGCTTGCTTTAGGGACTTTCCTGGCTGCAGGCGAAGGGGCGAGGAGGGAGGGGGGGTGATCTTAAGCTCAATGTTAACCCAGTGGAAATGTGGTTCCCCCCCCCGAATCTTGGCCAGGGAAACGGCCGCCCTAAAAGGACGCTCAAAAGAACGGGAGGTTTCGGGGTCAGCTCCAGGGCGCCTGGCACCCTGGTCGACGGCACCCATTTCCACCTGTGGAAGAGCTGCTTTTCTGGAATGGTTCAGGGTGAGGGGCTGGCACGGGGGGTGGGGGGGTCCCTAAGCGTGGCGCTCTACAGCCAGCCCGGAGAACTAGAGTACTTGCACCAGGGACAGAGCCAAAAAAAAGAAAAATCTGGCTAAAAGGGTGCCCAGACTTTGGGGTTCACACGCAACCAGGCTCCTAGGCAGAAGTTGGTCTCCATTTCACCCAGAGCTTCTTCCAGGACTGAGGGAGGGTTGGAGACAAGGCCTGGACGTTGATGCTGGTGCTGCCAACCTCAATTTCTCTTGAGGAGCTACGAGGGACTTTTGCCAAACGTCCTGGACAGTCACCCCCACCACCACCATCATCCCCGGTTTGGGTGGATTAGGGAATGGCAAAATTGTGGGCACGCTTTAGTTCTTTCAGGGGCCGATGAAAACCCTCCCTCCCCTGAATCGGCCCTCGCAGTTGGAACAGAGGCATTTTTCAGACAGGTGTGCCCCCCTCTCTCCCCTCCTGGTCTCAATAAAGCAGAGGTGGGCAACTACGGCCCCTTTACAGCCTGTGGATTTCCAACTCCCAGAATTCCTGAGCCCAGCATGCGAAGTCTGGGAGTTCCAGAGTCGGAACTCTGGGAGTTGAGGTTCACGGATTTGTCTACAGAGGTTCTCAGAGGTTGTCCCAACGGTGCTTTTTTTCAAGAGGCAACTGGACTTTCTTTGTTTTTCCTTGAAGATGTTTCGCTTCTCATCCCAGAAGCTTCTTCGGCTCTGACTGGATGGTGGAGGAATGGAAGGATTTATACTCCTTGCAGAGAGCTGGTCATTTGCCTTCTTTTAGAGAGTCGTTGAGGCCACTTGGAGGGTGGGGAATGGAAGGATTTATACTCCTTGCAGACAGCTGGACATTTGCATCCTTTTAGAGGGCCGTCGAGGCCACGTGGACCCCGACGGCACAGACAAACATCCCAGTGGCCTCGACGGCTCTCTGAAAGGATGCAAACGACCAGCTCTCTGCAAGGAGTATAAATCCTTCTGTTCCCTCCACCATCCAGTCAGAGCTGAAGAAGCTTCTGGGATGAGAAGAGAAACGTCTTCAAAGGAAAAACAAGAAAGTCCAGTTTCCTCCTGAAAAAAGCACCTTTGGGACAAGTTTGTGGGTCGTCCAGGGGGCATAGTTGCCCACCCCTGTTATAACGGAACGCAGGGACTCTACCATGCAAACATGAGCGAAGTTTGGTATCTGAAAGGTTAATGCAAAGCTGCATGTGTGGGATCAACACCCAGCCTTGCGTGGAAGGGGAAGAAGCCTCCCAGGGTGGTGGGGGGGGAAGAGAAAGCATCCTCCGGGCTGGCCCGTGGATCCAGTTCTCATTGAGCAAAGCAGGAGAGAACGCCCAGCTCTGCAGGGAACTTTTGCCTGTCTGCTTATATGAAGGGGGGCGGGAGTAAAGGAAAGGGAGGGGCACCTAAGCGTGCCCCCATGACCTAGGCCAGGGGTAGGCAACTTTGGCTCTTTTATGACTGGTGGACTTCAACTCCCAGAATTCCTGAGCCAGCATGTAGGAACTATGGACCCTTCATGACTGGTGGACTTCAACTCCCAGAATTCCTGAGCCAGCCACGCTGAGGGGAAAGGGAGAGGTTTCCAAGCTGAGCCAGGCTGGCTCAGGAATTCTGGGAGTTGAAGTCCACCAGTCATAAAAGAGCCAAGGTTGCCCATCCCTGGACTGGGCAAGTGGGGTATCATCTCCCCCAGCCAGACCCCATGAGCGGTCACAAGGAAGAGCCACGGAGCAGCTCACAACCGTGTTCCTCTTGGTCAAAGCAACAGAAATGACTGCTTAGACACTTCCTGGTTCTCCTGCCCAGGAAAAATGGCCGTTCTTGTGATCCCAAGAGGAAGGACGCATTCAGCAAAAAAATATATATATATAAAAATAGGTTTAGCGCATTCTGGAAAGATTCCAGGATACGTTTGGTTTTGTGTACAGGGCAGATATTTAAAACACGAGTGAATCGGGACAGGAGAAAATCTTCTGAAGACCCAATCAGATCGTTCTAATGTTTTCTAAGCAGAAGTTGGGGGGTCCTAGAATGGCCATCGAATTTAAGGGGATTTAGTAGAGATTTACCGTTCTGCGGGATGTCCTAGTGCAAGGGTCTTCAAACATGGCCCTTTGATGACTTGTGGACTTCAACTCCCAGAATTGCTCAGCCAGGCACGCGTGCCTGGCTGAGGAATTCTGGGAGTTGAAGTCCACAAGTCATCAAAAGGGCCAAGTTTGAAGACCCCTGCCCTATTATGTTCCCTGCTTTATCCTTTTATCTGCATTCAAACCATTCTGCGTTATTGTTTGTTCTCATTTCAAGTTTAGAATTGGTTAGTGCAGTGATGACAAGGACTTCAAACCCAGCAAACCGAAAACTGTTAGACGTTTTTAAAAACAAAAAAACTTTTGTTAGGTTAATTTAAAAGCAAAGGGAAAGGGTAAAGCCATTTGGCAAATTAAGAAGCCCAATTAGCTTTGCTGAAAATAACTTCACGGGCCCTCTATTTACACCCCTTTCCTGCTTTCGCTTTGGCCGGGCTCCGGAGAGAAGAACAGCCACTTCCTTAATCAGGATGTAAAGTAACTCCAAAAACCATCATCTGGTTTCTTAAGATTATACCTGAAGGAAGATTATACCTGAAGAAGGAAAACTGGGACCTACTGAGTTAAGCGGGTGCTGCTATGCGTCCCTCGTAACTCTAATGGAATATGTAGCTATTCCGACCAATTGAAATATAGGAGAGGGATGGCCTGTTTCCATTTTGTAGAGATTACGATGAGTTTTGCCACCGTACGCATACAGATATTACTTGACTTGTCACCGTTCACAGATACGACAGTCATATGTTGAGGACCAGAGAAATGCAGGTGTCTTGTTTTCTTTACCTGGACCATCCTTTGCGAGGGATCTGATGCCCAGAAGGAAGGTGGACCTGTCCTTCTGGTCAAAGATCATGGGCCACTTGGAAAAAGAGCAGCAGTTGGGACTGACACAACGTGCCTATTTCGTGTGTTGGATTTTCTCTCCCAAGAGAAGGTTCAGAGGCTGTTGTGATGACGTAGGAAGCATCACACACCCTAGCCAACATCTTCCCTCCCTCTAGGGAAAGGGTTTTGTCTCCCCCTGGTGAAGTGGGTTACAGCGCCAAGGCCCAACCGTGGCTACACGCATCTAACCTGGATTCCCAATTAGATGCGCCTCTGATCTGCGTATGAAGCTGGCCAAGCGAATGAAGAGTTAAGCAAACTTAAAAAAAAAAAAAAAAAAGGTATGCAATGCGCCTGAACGGATCAACTCCACACACCATGAGGAAGGAAGACACCGGAAAAGGGGCCGCAAATAAATAAACAAACACAACAGAATAAATAAATAAAAATAAAACCGTTCACGACGAAGCGAAGCGGAGAAACAAGGCAGGAGGCAAGCAGGAGTGGAAACTCCGTCATACTTACTATGGCAACAGGTACTCTTTAGCATATCCACCTCCTGTTTGTAAGGCAGCCACAGGAAGGAAGGAGGAAAAAAAAAAAAGCACAAAGAGAAAAAAAGTCTATGCATCCATCACAGCCACTGGAGTCAAAGAGAGAAAAAGAATGGCTAGGGCCATTCTTAAAAGGGGTTACAGAATGAAATGGGGACGGGGGTCGGTGGTGGGGAAGAGAGACAGATAATTGAATCACAGATGGCTGACAATACTCAGAGCTGACAAAGAAGACAACAAACATGGCTGCTTGTACATTCGCCACAAAATGCCACGGAAAGATGTCTCTGGCCTTGGTCTTCCTGAGCAGAGACCGGCAAGGAAAGACATCTTTCTAAATTTGGGGGGGGGGGGATTACAGCCACACTTAAGGAAGGTGCAACCCAGATGTTGGCTCCTGCTCCTCTTCCTCTCTCTCTCTTAGCCCATCCTGCACTCCTGGATCTGTGCTGGGCTTGGTGGGCACAGGTATCCCTGGGCTGAAGGCAAAAAGCCTCTAACGGTGGACGCTGCCAGCGACAACCCAGAACTGCGGCGGTTCGCTTAACAAAGGTGGCGAGACGGGTTGTTGAAATGGGGCAAAACTCCGCTAGCCAGCGTCTCACTTAACAACAGAAATTTTGGGCTCAGCTGTGGTGGTTAAGTCGAGGACCACCCGTAAAAGGTTGAAGAGACGTTGGCAACCTTAGTAGGGAAGAAGGATGAATTAAGGCCAAATATTTCCCCCCCCCCAAAAATCACCATCCAGCCTGACCCACAGAAGTGTCCATGGCTTGGGGGCCAGCTGTGGATCTGCCGGCATCCTAAACGGGAGCCCAGCTGTTGCACCTCTGCCTTCCTTCCCAATTTCTGATTTATAGTCAGGGCCTTTTTTAAATTCATCAGAAAAGGGAACGGCGCTTTAGATCTTGGCACGCACATGGCACAGAGAGGAGGTGTGTGTGTGAAGGTCCACAGATGGCTGCACGCAAAAAGGATGACATTTCAGTACAGTGTTTTGCGGAACGGAAAAGCAAACATACACACACACGTACACAAAGCTGGGCACTGTTAGGAAGGGACTGAGAAACCCAGTGGCTACACCTGAGGGGCCACCAGGCTGTGGGATTCTTCCCAAAAACTGATGGATGCTCCCTCAACTGATGAAGGAGCAGCTCCATCAAAGTGAAGGGGAGAAAAAAAGGAGAAATGGCTTCCAAACGAGGTCACTATGCTTTGAACCCATTTTTCTCTCCCAGTTCAAGGAGGGGGGGGGGATCATGCAAGGTAACTTATGGATCTGACACGAAAGGGGGAGCTTCAAGGTACTGGATTCGTCAGAAGGATCGGGGATGGTTTGAAGAAACGCTGGAAAACTATTATTGCCCTTCCTGGCCACTGAAAGCTGAATGAGTGTTTCTGGAGGGGTCGTTTTCTTGGAAAAGTTACACAAAAGCTCCATTTAGCTCCATCTTCCTACTAAGAAGTGTCATTCCTGGGTCTTTTCTCCAAGGAGTGGAAACGCAACGCCTCGGATGCCACCCACAGTAAAACATACCTTCCTCAAGTTTGACCGGAGTGCTGGGTGGGGTGGAAGCGACCGTTTCTTCCGGAGAGCTCCTATCTCCTTGCTGTCTGCCGTCTTCACCATCTTCTATAAAACAGATTACAATTGAGTTGAAAGAAAGAAAGAAAGAAAGAAAGAAAGAAAGAAAGAAAGAAAGAAAGAAAATCAAGAAAGATAAGAAAGTAAATCAAGAAAGATATAAGAAAATCAAGAAAGAAAATCAAGAAAGAAAATCAAGAAAGAGATAAGAAACTCAAGAGATAAGAAAGAAAATCAAGAAAGAAAATCAAGAAAGAGATAAGAAAGAAAATCAAGAAACTCAAGAGATAAGAAAGAAAATCAAGAAAGATAAGAAAGAAAATCAAGAAACTCAAGAGATAAGAAAGAAAATCAAGAAAGATAAGAAAGAAAATCAAGAAAGAGATAAGAAAGAAAATCAAGAAACTCAAGAGATAAGAAAGAAAATCAAGAAAGATAAGAAAGAAAATCAAGAAAGATAAGAAAATCAAGAGATGAAAGAAAATCAAGAAAGTAAATCAAGAAAGAGATAAGAAAATCAAGAAAGAAAATCAAGAAAGAAAATCAAGAAACTCAAGAGATAAGAAAGAAAATCAAGAAAGATAAGAAAATCAAGAAAGATAAGAAAGAAAATCAAGAAAGAGATAAGAATGAAAATCAAGAGATAAGAAAATCAAGAAAGAAAATCAAGAAAGAAATAAGAAAGAAAATCAAGATAAAGAAAGAAAGAAAGAAAGAAAAAGAAAGAAAGAAAGAAAGATTTCTCTCCTTTGCAAATTTGCAGCAAACATTGTCCCTTCTCACTCACATTGCACGGGAAAATAGGAAGCTTCCGGAAACAAATGCCACGACGGAAAAAATAATAGTGGCATCAGTTAGGGCAGTGATGGCGAACCTTTTAGAGACCGAGTGCCCAAACTGCAACCCAAAAGCCACTTATGTATCGTCGGGTGTCAGGTGGGTGTGGCCTGTTGGGTGGGGGTGGCCCATTGGGTGGGCGTGGCTGCGGTGGTAACGGCAGAATCGGTGGGACTAAAAAGTTCAATCAATTCCAGATTTTTTTTCCGTGAGAAGTTGAAATTGATTGATTGATTGATTGAACCTTTTTGGGGGGGGCACACAGCGGTGGAGGCCTAAAGCGAAAAGGTTTTATAAAACCCGGTGCCCGTGCCCACAGAGAGGGCTCTGCGTGCTACCTGTGGCACGTGGGCCCTACGTTCGCCACCACGCAGTTAGAGGAAGCTTCTCTGACAGTGCCGTGGTTAGACCACATGCATGGCCTGGGTTGACAGGCACCGTGAGCCCACAGGAGACACTGGGAGCCAAACTCCACCGATTCCAGCAAGACGTGCCCGTTCAAGCCAAGAGGCAGTGGGCTCACGGGCGGTGCCCAGCTGACGCAACGCACAGACCTTCCGATTGCCTCTGCTTCCTTTCGACTTCTTGGCGGTACTCCTCCAGTTCTCGGTCCGTGAGTTTGTGGAAAGGGTTGGGTCCAGTCGTGCTGATGATGACGTGGGGCTGGTATTCCTTCTCAATGATGGCCTTGGAGGCGGTCACCAGCTCCCCCTGATCAGAAGAAGAGAAAGTTCTCTCACCATCTGGGACACCAGACACTGGAGGCACCGGGTGTCCCAACGGTGTTTTTTTTTTTTTTTTTTCAGGAGGCAACGGGACTTTCTTTGTTTTTTCTTTGAAGACCTTTCGCTTCTCATCCCAGAAGCTTCTTTAGCTCTGACTGGAGGGTGGGGAAATGGAAGGATTTATGCTCCTTGCAGACAGCTGGTCATTTGCCTTCTTTTAGAGGGTCATTGAGGCCACTTGGAGGGTGGGGAATGGAAGGATTTATACTCCTTGTAGACAGCCGGTCATTTGCCTCCTTTTAGAGAGTCGTTGAGGCCACTGGGAGGTTCACCTGTGTCCTCAGGGTCACCTGAGTGGTGCAAATGGGTGTGGCTGCAGGATGTTTTCTGCCTTGTGTCCCTTTCACTGTGGAAGAATGGCACAGGCTGTTGGAGATGAAGACACAGGTAAACCTCCAGGTGGCCTCAACGACTCTCTAAAAGGAGGCAAATGACCAGCTGTCTGCAAGGAATATAAATGCTTCCATTCCCCCCACCATCCAGTCAGAGCTGAAGAAGCTTCTGGGATGAGAAGCGAAACGTCTTCAAAGGAAAAACAAAGGAAGTCCAGTTGCCTCTTGAAAAAAGCACCTTTGGGACAACCCTGACCTGGATGAGGGAGAATCTCCATAGATTATTGGAGGCGCTGGGGGAAACGGGAAACGCTCATTCTAATGAAGCCACATCCCTGAAAAGTTTAATTTCGTACGGAGTAGGGAGGCTGCCCTGCTGACTTTGCACTATGAATCTAACACGGGCAATTTTTAGAATTTAAAAAACAAACCAACAAACCCAAGTACGGTTAAATTGTTACAAACCAGTAAATAGCTTTCTGATTAAACCGCCCCATAAATATTGTAAACAAATCAACGAATCAACTGACTAAGTAAATGCACGAGTGCTTTTGCTGGCTGGCTGGCCAACCGAAGTGGGG
Source organism: Protobothrops mucrosquamatus (assembly GCF_001527695.2). Lineage (NCBI taxonomy): Eukaryota > Metazoa > Chordata > Lepidosauria > Squamata > Viperidae > Protobothrops > Protobothrops mucrosquamatus. The sequence goes on from NW_015388925.1 coordinate 38,816, forward strand.
TAAGAACGTTTCCGGCGGCCACTGCGGTTGCCCCAACTAATTCAAAATTGTTAGGTGGAAAGAGAGAGAAAGAGGTATGTCTAAACTCAAGCTCTGTAAAGGTCTGGGCATATTATTCCGTCCCATCCAATTTTTGCAATGGAAAAAGTCAAATTGAAAATTTAAATTTGCACCCCTTAACTTAACAACTCCCGTGCAGTTTGTATACCGTGTTCTAAATATATTGTAAAGGAATGTTGGGAGGATCTTGGGAAACAGGGCAAAGAACTACTGCCCAGGCACCAGCCAGATAAGAGAGAGCAGAGCCCACAGCTGCATGGTAGATGGGAGGAAGAAGCTCAGAAGGGACCCTCCTGAAGTTCTCAATGATGTCAACTTTAACTAGTTTGGAAACCAGAGCAGATAAACCAATTCTACTTTATTGTACAGCTAGTTTCCTATAATCTCTCCTGCATGCCATTACTTATATGAAGTAACATTCCCCGTGCTCTGTCCCAGCCTACGTGAGTCCTTGTTATGCTCACAAGGAGAAACCCCTCTTCCAAACAAGCAGGCTGGAACCGCAGGAAAAAACCAATCCCCTTTTATTATTCACAGACCTGAGTCAATGTCCAAGGCAAACAAAACACAGTTCACAGAAACTCGATCCTCAACACGACCAGTTGCCTTTGGCAACCAGCACCTCCCACACCTTCCCTTTTATTATGCAGCCAAGGCGTGGCTTCCTAATGCCTTCTCCTTTGCCTTTGGAGCCGCCCCATTGCATTCCTCTGCCCTACTCTCTTTTCTTGCCAGCGCTTTCATGTATCCTGGATTTGTCCCAGCTGTTCTTCAGCACTGTCCAACTCAGACTCCCAGCACAGCTGGGTCTCAGCCTGAGTGCGAGTAGAGGGGCCAGGCTCCTCGTCCAACTGTAAGTCTTGGAGCTTACAGTCCTCCAGACCCCTCCTCCTCCTCTGATTCCTCAGACTCAGCTGCCGAATCCACTGGCTGGTGAGGAATCACACCACTCCACTGGATGCTTTTCAGAATCACGGTTCTCCTATTGGAATCTTATACGGGTCTCTCTCATAATATTCTCCTGCTTATCTCCTGAGAACGGCAGACCTTGTTCTCAAAAACACCCAATGACAATTCCTAAGGTGTTCTTGGACACTGGCCAGAGTCTGGCAGTATCATCATGTATAATACGTATACAAGGCTGTTTGGTGAGGGAACGTTGGGGTTTCAATTTCAATCCGAGTGAAAGGGATAATTACACCTAAGCCATTTTATATTGGGGGACATAGGCAGGTTGGGGAGAGCTGAGCACACTAACCACAATCACAAAGGCCTGGCCAAGCCTGGCTCCAAACCAAGTTTTCTCTGAAGGGCTAAGGTGTGGAAAGCGAGCAAAAGAGAAGCAAGAGAAAGGAGGAGGTGCAAGGTGATGAATGAGGCGATGAGGCCCAAGAGCAAAGGCAGAAGGAAAAAGCGCATAAATCACCTCCCCACTGTCAAAAGCCCAAGGAACCAAGATTTGTGTGGACGTTCTGCCAAGATCTGGGGAGGCAACACCCCCTCTAGAGAAGCATCCCTAAATCCATCAGAGGCTCTATGACCAGATGATCAAGTCTGGGTAACTTTGCCACGGAATGTCGACAGAAATTCACCCACGTCCGAGCGCTAACATCGTGGGAATTTGAATTAGCAATTCCAAAGCTCAAGTGTTTTGTTTCGTCTACTTCTTTAAAAGCCACCCACAAAATGCAACGTGCCAATCTGAGCAACTGATTGTCCCCTTTGGCTCAGGAACTGGTTGCGCCACCTTTCGTTGCAAGAACGACAGCCAAGTGTTTTGTGAAATTTGCAAGAAACTGTATGTTATCTTCACACGGTGCAGAAACTCAACTCAGGGACCTTTGAGCGGGTTTTATAGCAAAGCTGCCAGAAGAATGTTGTAGTTTAGGACTGGGTGACAGATTGTCCCCAAACACTGATCTTGTTTTCTTCATCTGCTGCTACGGTCCTACTTGTACCTTTCAGAGCACTTGTTGCAAAGATGCTTTTTTTCAGGAGGAAACTGGACTTTCTCATTTTTCTTTGAGGACGTTTCGCTTCTCATTCCAGAAGCTTCTTCAGCTCTGACCGGATGGTGGGGAACGGAAGGATTTATACTCCTTGCAAAGAGCTGGTCATTTGCCTCCTTTTAGAGGGTCGTTGAGGCCTCTTGGAGGTTTGTCTGTGTCCTCAGGGTCGCCTGAGTGGTGCAGATGGGTGTGGGGCCTTCTTGGAACTGCTGAAAGGACCGTGTGGTAGACTGGAGATAGATAGAGGATGTCGTATCCCTCCCCCTCTGTTGAGGGAGGGCTATTCAATTTTGACAATTTCACCCCATACGCAGTTTGAATTTTGGGGAAAAGACTGCACTAATTCTAAAGGATCGATTCAGAATCTTCGGGGAGATGACCAAGAGGTTGATCTCCCGAGGACTTTTGCAAGTCACTGGATTTTGGAGAGCGAAGGTGCACAAGGTACAGTTCGGGGCTGTGTGAAACTCTGCAGGATCAGGCTCTTCAGACACACACCCCCTCCCCAGATTCTATTACCCACCGGTAACAAAACCCCAAAGTGCAGCCTTTCTCGCCTCCTGCGGCTGCACCATTGATAATGGCAGCCTTTCTCTTTCTCTCTGTCTGTGCGTGGAAAGATGGGTTGGTATGACAGGTAGTAAAATACTTCGGGTAACTGCAAATGGCCCATTAACACACAATTCTGCTTCTTCTGGATACGAAGCAGGGCGATCCCTGGTTAAATCCGTGGCTCTTTGGGGAAGGGGCGGAATTACAGCCGAGGTCAGCCATGTTTCAAAGGAAATTACTCAAAAGAATCTGATCGGCCTTCAGAGATCTTACTTGACATCGAAAACACCCGCCCAACGTGTAGCTCCCCCTTTGTGCCACCGAGCGGGAGAAATGATAAACCAGGGTTAGAAAAAGGAGATTAAAAGCGAAAGAGCATTGAGAGCGGAAGGACAGCGCAAGTCAGTACCTTTCTAACAGAGACAGATTTAGCTGGGCTAAAGGCCTGCTCTGTGGGGTGGAGCCCTTCAATTGTTTCCGTACAGTCTGACAGGGGAGCATCCTGAAATAGGAAATTGAGTAGACAAGGCAAACCAAGCCCCGGCTTAGATTATCGGCTAAAAGCATCAGGACATGGCCTTAAAAACAACATGCAGAAGCACATTTAGAGTGTCGAGACACCAACAGCAGCAGCAGCAGCAATAAAACAGCATGCAGAGCAACGTTAAATTCTGCTTTAGCGATATCCTGGCCGTGACATCAAGCAGCTAGGAAAGTACATTGGAAATAACCTGCATCTTACTGTATTTCCCTCCAAAATAAGACCGGGTCTTATATTATTTTTTGCTCCAAAAGATGCATTAGAGCTTATTTTTCCGGTTACAGTACTAAATACAGTGCTAAATGCATCTGTCTGGCTGACGATCTTAACTGGGGCTTGTTTTTTGGGGTGAGGCTTTATATCACGAGCGTCCTGAAAAATCATGCTAGGGCTTATTTTCTAATTAGGTCTTATTTTGGAGGAAATAAGGTAGTGTGGGCTTATTCAAGGTTTGTTGGATTGTTTTTGAGAAGGTAACGGGCCTTTTTACTACCCCGCTGAACCTAACAGGCACACCCATTTCGGCGAAGGTGTCCCCTGCAGGTCATTGTGAATGCAGGAACGCCACACAGCCTACCTGGTGCCTTGCGACCAGCACGCCCCTAGAGACTGGCCTCCCACTACTTACCTGATAAACAGTTACTCTCTGTCAATTAAAGTTAAGTGGCACGGGGCTACATGAGGTGGCAGCAGGGAGAGGCCACGCGTTCATGCAGAGTGCCAGCGGAAGCTGTTTTCTCACCTGCACGAGGCTCCTGTCCATGACAACCCCGGAAAGGACTTGAGACTGTGGACCGGCCGTTTTAATGTCTTGCAAGTTCTGCTCCCTGATCTGTCAAAGGAAAGGGGAAAAGAAAAAAGAAAAAAAGACACCAAGCATCAAGTCAGCCACAGGCAGGTCAACCCAACGAGCTGAGCTCTACACGTAGCTAGTTGCAGGTCAGGCTTGTTCTGAGCTGGTGAAGCTACAGATCCGTTTCAACCCCTCTTAATTCTTGTTAAAAGAATGCAGAGGATCTTGGATCCTGTGCTGTTGGATCCTGACTTTTGTTTCATTCCAAAGGGGCTTAGCCTGAATGGGGGGGGGGCTTGTTTCTCAGGTGCCCGGAGAGGGCAGGGATAGGTTGATGGAACAAATGAACAACTGAACACACTTAACATCACTGCAGTTGATCATTTAGTGTCCTGGCTGTTAAGTGGATCTGGCTGCCCCTCCCCCTATTGACTCGGCTGGTCAGGTCGCAAAAGGGGATCACGTGACCCTTTGATTTTGGTCACACGATCACAGGGAGGCTCCAACGGTCGTTAAGGGTGAATAATGGCAATATGCCACTTTTCCCAGGGCCTGGTGTAACTTCGAGCGGGCACTAAATGAACTGTTGTAAGTCAAGGACTAGCTGTACAATCCCCAATGGCACCCTTGGCCTGGGACGTTCCTGGGCACACGTGCCCAGTGCCAGTCAGTCCTACGCAGCCCGGCTGCAGCCTGACCTTTCTGTCCCCATCCTTTGTCCAGAGGGGTCCCCGAAGGGCCGTGAGCCAGACGAGGCATCTCCCCACACGTCAAGATCCAGGAGCAGACTAACCCAGCAGGCAGACCCATTTCCTGGCCGGTACGAACCTTGTTCCGCATTTCCTGGACCTCCTTGGGGTTCGTGTTCAAGGGAACAAAGAGGTTTGGGGGAGCAGATGAGGCAGTCCGGTGACCCTCCTCTTTAGTCCACTGTAAACAACAGCACGAAAACAGGGATGTTAGAAAAAAGGCGCCGGAATGCGCAGCTTCTTCAAAACAGCCAGGTTACATCGCACAGGAGAGCATGCAAGATTTAACAAAGGAGAACTGAAGCAATGATTGGGGGTTTTTTTGGGGGGGGGGTAACAGCTGCTTTTTGCTGCGTGGATGTGTCCAATATCCAACTGCCAAACCCAGGAAAAATGGGGCACCTGGAAGGGCTGCCAAGATTCCCGAGGAGGTCTTCTTTAGCAATAGAGACAACTATGGCATTTTCAGGCTGTAATCAGAAGCCTCCATTCCTTGACTTTGCGGTGTGTATTGTTTTCGGGCTACAATGCAAAGCAGGGACATAAAAACCTTGGTCACTTTTAAGGCCTGTGGACTTCAACTCCCAGAATTCCCCAGCCAGCACACCTGCTTGGGGAATTCTGGGAGCTGAAGTCCACGAGTCTTACAGCTGCCAAGGCTGAACACCCCTGATGTAAAAGCTATTGTGCCAGGCTATTAATCAGATGGGCTCAGTTATGGAAATATAAAACCAGAAATGGAATCTTTTGCTCGACTATCTTTTAATTGTCCACATCATTGTTTCACTTCCCAGGTATCTTAATACATCAAAGCGAACAGAAACCACAAGATGACAGAAATATGAAAAGCAGCATGATAATAACCAGGCTAGGTGGATAATTTTGTCCCATGAAGAAAAAGAGTGGGCATCACCAAAGTTTAAATTCAAAACAAAACTCAAAAGAGTAGAAATTTCAAAACCGTTTTTACACAGACAGATAGATGGAGCAGCCTAACAGAAGAGTTTGGTGATGTCGTTGTTTTATATAAAGCTTATGGCTTCATATACTAAAAAAATAAAAATAAAAACACATCTCCAAAGCTTAAAAAAAAGCATTTGTTTTTGCAGGAGGTTGCTTAATTTAACCAATAAAGTTAGTAGCTTAAGAAGTAAGTTTGTCCTACCAATATGAATATGAGATTTATTCTTTTGAAAGGTTATGTTTGGCTCCGTTAATAAACAACTTATTTGCAGAGATAAGCTCTCAACTCTGAATCGAATCCATTTTACACTTTTGCATAAGTATACTCCTCCCAAAAATAATTCCGAGACAAGAAGCCAGAAATAGCACTCCTTAAAATGCAACATAATTTTAAAAATGTTTTGCAAATATGAAGTAAAAAAATGGAATGAACATGGAGCTATGGATACTCACTGGTTCTTATCTTTTCACATAAAAATTACTCCAGCTTTTTATTAAAGATATTTAACAACAATGTT